>NW_025745814.1:199324-301824 GCF_021184085.1 Oncorhynchus gorbuscha
ATGAGACAGTTATAGGACGACGTGGACCAGAGGTGAGGATGAGACAGTTATAGGACGACGTGGACCAGAGGTGAGGATGAGACAGTTATAGGACGACGGACCAGAGGATGGACCAGAGGAGGATGAGACAGTTATAGGACGACATGGACCAGAGGTGAGGATGAGACAGTTATAGGACGACGTGGACCAGAGGTGAGGATGAGACAGTTATAGGACGACATGGACCAGAGGTGAGGATGAGACAGTTATAGGACGACATGGACCAGAGGTGAGGATGAGACAGTTATAGGACGACATGGACCAGAGGTGAGGATGAGACAGTTATAGGACGACATGGACCAGAGGGTGAGGATGAGGTTATAGGAGACATGGACCAGAGGATGAGACAGTTATAGGACGACGTGGACCAGAGGTGAGGATGAGACAGTTATAGGACAACATGGACCAGAGGATGAGACAGTTATAGGACGACATGGACCAGAGGTGAGGATGAGACAGTTATAGGACGACATGGACCAGAGGATGAGACAGTTATAGGACGACATGGACCAGAGGATGAGACAGTTATAGGACGACATGGACCAGAGGATGAGACAGTTATAGGACGACATGGACCAGAGGATGAGACAGTTATAGGACGACATGGACCAGAGGAGAGGATGAGACAGTTATAGGACGACATGGACCAGAGGATGAGACAGTTATAGGACGACATGGACCAGAGGTGAGGATGAGACAGTTATAGGACGACATGGACCAGAGGTGAGGATGAGACAGTTATAGGACGACATGGACCAGAGGTGAGGATGAGACAGTTATAGGACGACATGGACCAGAGGTGAGGATGAGACAGTTATAGGACGACATGGACCAGAGGATGAGACAGTTATAGGACGACATGGACCAGAGGTGAGGATGAGACAGTTATAGGACGACATGGACCAGAGGTGAGGATGAGACAGTTATAGGACGACATGGACCAGAGGTGAGGATGAGACAGTTATAGGACGACATGGACCAGAGGATGAGACAGTTATAGGACGACATGGACCAGAGGTGAGGATGAGACAGTTATAGGACGACATGGACCAGAGGTGAGGATGAGACAGTTATAGGACGACATGGACCAGAGGTGAGGATGAGACAGTTATAGGACGACATGGACCAGAGGTGAGGATGAGACAGTTATAGGACGACATGGACCAGAGGTGAGGATGAGACAGTTATAGGACGACATGGACCAGAGGTGAGGATGAGACAGTTATAGGACGACATGGACCAGAGGATGAGACAGTTATAGGACGACATGGACCAGAGGATGAGACAGTTATAGGACGACATGGACCAGAGGATGAGACAGTTATAGGACGACATGGACCAGAGGATGAGACAGTTATAGGACGACATGGACCAGAGGTGAGGATGAGACAGTTATAGGACGACATGGACCAGAGGATGAGACAGTTATAGGACGACATGGACCAGAGGATGAGACAGTTATAGGACGACATGGACCAGAGGATGAGACAGTTATAGGACGACATGGACCAGAGGATGAGACAGTTATAGGACGACATGGACCAGAGGATGAGACAGTTATAGGACGACGTGGACCAGAGGATGAGACAGTTATAGGACGACATGGACCAGAGGTGAGGATGAGACAGTTATAGGACGACATGGACCAGAGGATGAGACAGTTATAGGACGACATGGACCAGAGGATGAGACAGTTATAGGACGACGTGGACCAGAGGATGAGACAGTTATAGGACGACATGGACCAGAGGTGAGGATGAGACAGTTATAGGACGACATGGACCAGAGGATGAGACAGTTATAGGACGACATGGACCAGAGAGGATGAGACAGTTATAGGACGACATGGACCAGAGGTGAGGATGAGACAGTTATAGGACGACGTGGACCAGAGGATGAGACAGTTATAGGACGACATGGACCAGAGGATGAGACAGTTATAGGACGACATGGACCAGAGGTGAGGATGAGACAGTTATAGGACGACATGGACCAGAGGATGAGACAGTTATAGGACGACATGGATCAGAATGTTAGGGTCCATTATTACTACAGGAATATACAGAAATGTATAATAATGTATTATTTACATTAAGTATCATAATGTGATGCATGTCTGTCTCTACTCTCTGGACACTTCCTGGTTAAGTATCATATAATGTTTCAAAACAATTCATTTTTCAAAACAATCGGAACATTTCTCCCCGTTTGACCGCTAGGTTTTCTGGGTATTATGACGGCTCCATTGTGGGTCTCTATTTGCGCTGGCTGTAGCACCGGGGGGGGGGACTGGGGGGTGATGAGACTGACAACATCTGATTCTACCCCCACCCAGTCCCTCTAACCGGGGGTTATGACATAGTCAAGCCGTGGTTACTCTACCTAGCAGAGTGGCTAGCAGCTGGGCCTTCTGGGGGGGTGTCCTGGTCTGTCTCAGGGACAACTGTAGAGCCACACGGCCCACACGCCTTAGCAGGACAGCCATGGCAGGGCAGGCACACGATCAGAGAAAGACAGACCAAGCTACAAGGAGAGAGAGAGAGCTGAGTAGGAGCGTGGTGTGTGTGATGTTGGACAGTGCCACACATTTCAGGACCTCACAGGTTACAAAGCAAAGCTGTCGTGGCGATACAGAGAGATTGTTAGTGTGCGTGTGAGGGTACAGTGAGTTAGTGTGTGTGTGTGTGTGTGTGTGTGTGTGTGTGTGTGTGTGTGTGTGTGTGTGTGTGTGTGTGTGTGTGTGTGAGGGTACAGTGAGTTAGTGTGTGTGTGTGTGTGTGTGTGTGAGGGTACAGTGAGTTAGTGTGTGGAGAGAGGGACATCTAGTGGTGAATCTGGAGATGTGATTATTAAGTAGGGCTTCACCTGCTGTGTGTGGTATGGTGTGAGTGAGTGTGTGGTATGTGTGTGTGTGTGTGTGTGTGTATGGTGTGTTAGTGTGTGTGTGTGGTCTATGGTGAATCTGGAGATGTGATTATGGGCTGTGTGTGTGTGTATGTGGTGTGTGGTGTGTGTGTGTGGTATGGTGTGTGTGTATGGTGTGTGTGTGGTATGGTGTGTGTGGGTATGGTGTGTGTGTGGTATGGTGTGTGTGTGGTATGGTGTGTGTGTGGTATGGTGTGTGTGTGGTGTGTATGTGTGTGTGTGTATGTGGTATGGTGTGTGTGTGGTATGGTGTGTGTGTGGTATGGTGTGTGTGTGGTATGGTGTGTGTGTATGGTGTGTGTGAGTGTGTGGTATGGTGTGTGTGAGTGTGGTATGGTGTGTGAGTGTGGTGGTGTGGTGTGGTATGTGTGTGTGGTATGGTGTGTGTGGTATGGTGTGTGTGTGTGGTATGGTGTGTGTGTGGTATGGTGTGTGTGTGGTATGGTGTGTGTGTGTGTGTATGGTGTGTGTGTGTGTGGTATGGTGTGTGTGTGTGTGTGTGTGGTATGGTGTGTGTGGTATGGTGTGTGTGTGTGGTATGGTGTGTGTGTGTGGTATGGTGTGTGTGTGTGGTATGGTGTGTGTGTGTGGTATGGTGTGTGTGGTATGGTGTGTGTGGTATGGTGTGTGTGGTATGGTGTGTTAGTGTGTGGTATGGTGTGTGTGTGTGGTGTGTTAGTGTGTGGTATGGTGTGTGTGTGTGGTATGGTGTGTTAGTGTGTGGTATGGTGTGTGTTAGTGTGTGGTATGGTGTGTGTTAGTGTGTGGTATGGTGTGTGTTAGTGTGTGGTATGGTGTGTGTGTGTGTGGTATGGTGTGTGTTAGTGTGTGGTATGGTGTGTGTTAGTGTGTATGGTGTGTGGTATGGTGTGTGTGTGGTATGGTGTGTGTGTGGGTATGGTGTGTGTGTATGGTGTGTGTGTGGTATGTGTGTGTGTATGGTGTGTGTGTGTGGTATGGTGTGTGTGTGTGTGTATGGTGTGTGTGTGTGGGGTATGGTGTGTGTGGGGTATGGTGTGTGTGTGTGGTATGGTGTGTGTGTGGTATGGTGTGTGTGTGTGGTATGGTGTGTGTGTGTGGTATGGTGTGTGTGTGTGGTATGGTGTGTGTGTGTGGTATGGTGTGTGTGTGGTATGGTGTGTGTGTGTATGGTGTGTGTGTGTGGTATGGTGTGTGTGTGGTATGGTGTGTGTGTGTATGGTGTGTGTGTGTGGTATGGTGTGTGTGGTATGGTGTGTGTGTGTGGTATGGTGTGTGTGGGGTATGGTGTGTGTGTGTGGTATGGTGTGTGGTATGTGTGGTGTGGTGGTATGGTGTGTGTGGTGGTATGTGTGTGGTATGTGTGTGTGTGGTATGGTGTGTGTGTGGTATGGTGTGTGTGTGTGGTATGGTGTGTGGTATGGTGTGTGGTATGGTGTGTGTGGTATGGTGTGTGTGTGTGTGTATGGTGTGTGTGTGGTATGGTGTGTGTGTGTGGTGGTGTGTGTGTGTGGTATGGTGTGTGTGTGTATGTGTGTGTATGTATGTGTGTGGTATGGTGTGTGTGTGGTATGGTGTGTGTGTGTGGTATGGTGTGTGGTATGGTATGTGTGTATGGTGTGTATGGTATGGTGTGTGTGGTATGGTGTGTGTGTGGTATGGTATGTGTGTGGTGTGGTATGGTGTGTGTATGTGTGGTGGTGGTATGGTGTGTGTGTGGTATGGTGTGTGGTGGGTGTGTGTGTGGTATGGTATGGTGTGTGGTATGGTGTGTGTGTGGTATGGTGTGGTGTGTGGTATGGTGTGTGTGTGGTATGGTGTGTGTGTGGTATGGTGTGTGGTATGTGTGTGTGTGGTATGGTATGGTGTGTGGTATGGTGTGTGTGTGGTATGGTGTGTGTGTGTGGTATGGTATGGTGTGTGGTATGGTGTGTGTGGTATGGTGTGTGTGTGTGGTATGGTGTGTGGTATGGTGTGTGGTATGGTGTGTGGTATGGTGTGTTAGTGTGTGGTATGGTGTGTGTGTGGTATGGTGTGTGTGTGTGGTATGGTGTGTGTGGTATGGTGTGTGTGGTATGGTGTGTGTGTGTGGTATGGTATGGTGTGTGGTATGGTGTGTGTGTGTGGTATGGTGTGTGTGTATGATGTGTGTGGTATGGTGTGTTAGTGTGTGGTATGGTGTGTGTGTGGCATGGTGTGTGTGGCATGTATGTGGTATGGTGTGTGTGGTATGGTGTGTGTGTGGTATGGTGTGTGTGTGTATGGTGTGTTAGTGTGGTATGGTGTGTGTGTGTGTGGTGTGTGTATGGTGTGGTGTGTGGTATGGTATGTTAGTGTGTGGTATGGTGTGTGTGTGTGTGGTATGGTGTGTGTTAGTGTGTGGTATGGTGTGTGTTGTGTGGTATGGTGTGTGTGTGGTATGGTGTGTGTGTGTGGTATGGTGTGTGTGTGTGTGGTATGGTGTGTGTGTGGTATGGTGTGTATGTGTGTGTGTGGTATGGTGTGTGTGTGGTATGGTGTGTGTGTGTGGTATGGTGTGTGTGTGTGGTATGGTGTGTGTGTGTGGTATGGTGTGTGTGTGTGGTATGGTGTGTGTGTGGTATGGTGTGTGTGTGGTATGGTGTGTGTGGGGTATGGTGTGTGTGTGGTATGGTGTGTGTGTGGTATGGTGGTGTGTGGTATGGTGTGTGTGTGGTATGGTGTGTGGTGTGGGTATGGTGTGTGTGTGTGGTATGGTGTGTGTGTATGGTGTGTGTGTGTGGTATGGTGTGGTGTGGTATGGTGTGTGTGTGTGGTATGGTGTGTGTGTGTGTGGTATGGTATGGTATGGTGTGTGTGGTATGGTATGGTGTGTGTGTGTATGGTGTGTGTGTATGGTGTGGTGTGTGGTATGGTGTGTGGTATGGTATGGTGTGTGGTATGTGTGTGTATGGTGTGTGGTATGGTGTGTGGTATGGTGTGTGTGGTATGGTGTGTGTGTGTGGTATGGTGTGTGGTATGGTGTGTGGTATGGTGTGTGTGTGGTATGGTGTGTGTGTGTGTATGGTGTGTGTGTGTGGTATGGTGTGTGTGGTATGGTGTGTGTGTGTGGTATGGTGTGTGGTATGTGTGTGGTATGGTGTGGTATGGTGTGTGGTATGGTGTGTGGTATGGTGTGGTGTGTGGTATGGTGTGTGTGTGGTATGGTGTGTGTGTGTGTTATGGTATGGTGTGTGGTATGGTGTGTGTGTGGTATGGTGTGGTGTGTGGTATGGTGTGTGTGTATGGTGTGTGTGTGTGGTATGGTATGGTGTGTGGTATGGTGTGTGTGTGGTATGGTATGGTGTGTGGTATGGTGTGTGTGTGGTATGGTGTGTGTGTGTGGTATGGTATGGTGTGTGGTATGGTGTGTGTGTGGTATGGTGTGTGTGTGTGGTATGGTGTGTGTGTGTGGTATGGTGTGTGTGTGTGGTATGGTGTGTGGTATGGTGTGTGTGTGTGTGGTATGGTGTGTGTGTGTGGTATGGTGTGTGTGTGTGTGTTATGGTGTGTGTGGTATGGTGTGTGGTGTGGTATGGTGTGTGTGTGTGGTATGGTGTGTGTGTGGTATGGTGTGTGTGGTATGGTGTGTGTGTGTGGTATGGTATGGTGTGTGGTATGGTATGGTGTGTGGTATGGTGTGTGTGTGGTATGGTGTGTGTGTGGTATGGTGTGTGTGTGTATGGTATGGTGTGTGGTATGGTGTGTGTGTGGTATGGTGTGTGTGTGTGGTATGGTGTGTGTGTGTGTATGGTATGGTGTGTGGTATGGTGTGTGTGTGTGGTATGGTGTGTGTGTGTGGTATGGTGTGTGGTGTGGTATGGTGTGTGTGTATGGTGTGTGTGTGGTATGGTGTGTGGTATGTGTGGTATGGTGTGTGTGTGTGGTATGGTGTGTGGTATGGTGTGTGGTATGGTGTGTGTGTGGTATGGTATGGTGTGTGGTATGGTGTGTGTGTGTGGTATGGTGTGTGGTGGTATGGTATGGTGTGTGGTATGGTGTGTGGTGGTGTGTGGTATGGTGTGTGGTATGGTGTGTGTGTGGTATGGTGTGTGTATGGTGTGTGTGTGGTATGGTGTGTGGTATGGTGTGTGGTATGGTGTGTGGTATGGTGTGTGTGTGGTATGGTATGGTGTGTGGTATGGTGTGTGTGTGGTATGGTGTGTGGTATGGTGTGTGGTATGGTGTGTGGTGTGTGTGTGGTATGGTGTGTGTGGTATGGTATGGTGGTATGGTGTGTGGTATGGTGTGTGTGTGGTATGGTGTGTGGTATGGTGTGGTATGGTGTGTGTGTGGTATGGTGTGGTATGTGTGTGTGGTGGTGTGTGGTATGGTATGTGTGTGTGGTATGGTGTGTGGTATGGTGTGTGGTATGGTGTGTGGTATGGTATGGTGTGTGGTATGGTGTGTGGTATGGTGTGTGTGGTATGGTGTGTGGTATGGTGTGTGTGTGTATGGTGTGGGTATGGTATGTGTGTGGTATGGTGTGTGGTATGGTGTGTGGTATGGTGGTGTGGTATGGTGTGTGTGGTATGGTGTGTGGTATGGTGTGTGTGTGGTATGGTGTGGTATGGTGTGTGGTATGGTATGGTGTGGTATGGTGTGTGTGTGTGGTATGGTGTGTGTGTGTGGGTATGGTGTGTGGTATGGTGTGTGTATGGTGTGTGTATGGTGTGTGGTATGGTATGGTGTGTGTGTGGGTATGTGTGTGTGTGGTATGGTGTGTGGTATGGTGTGGTATGGTGTGTGGTATGGTGTGTGTGTGTGGTATGGTGTGTGGTATGGTATGGTGTGGTGTGGTATGGTGTGTGGTATGGTGTGTGGTATGGTGTGTGTGTGTGGTATGGTGTGTGTATGGTGTGTGGTATGGTGTGTGGTATGGTATGGTGTGTGGTATGGTGTGTGTGTGTGGTATGGTGTGTGGTATGGTATGGTGTGTGGTATGGTATGGTGTGTGGTATGGTGTGTGGTATGGTGTGTGTGGTATGGTGTGTGGTATGGTGTGTGTGTGGTATGGTGTGTGGTATGGTGTGTGTGTGGTATGGTGTGTGGTATGGTGTGTGGTATGGTGTGTGGTGGTATGGTGTGTGGTATGGTGTGTGGTGTGGTATGGTGTGTGGTATGGTGTGTGGTATGGTGTGTGGTATGGTATGGTGTGTGGTATGGTGTGTGGTATGGTGTGTGGTATGGTGTGTGTGTATGGTGTGGTGTGTGGTATGGTGTGTGGTATGGTGTGTGGTATGGTGTGTGTGTGGTATGGTGTGTGGTATGGTATGGTGTGTGGTATGGTGTGTGGTATGGTGTGTGTGGTATGGTGTGTGGTATGGTGTGTGTGTATGGTGTGTGGTATGGTGTGTGGTATGGTATGGTGTGTGGTATGGTGTGTGGTATGGTGTGTGTGTCCGAGAGAGATCTGCATAGATGGCTAGAACAAACCAAGCAGCCTTGACATGTTCCGGTAAACTAGAGTTGTAGATCTGTTATTTTCAGAATACTTGTTGAATACCTCAGTATATTAGTCACGACTAAAAAAGGGCTTGCTGGTTTACTTTGAATTGTTGCTGTTGTTCGGATGAGGAGATAACATTCCTAGGATGAACTCAGCCGTCGAACCGCAGTACCAACATCTACCACCGGGTGGCAGAAGTAGAGAAGGAAACGAGACAACCTTTCAAAAGGTTCACAGCATTATGTCGGAGGTCCAATCAAAAGGGCTAACTGTCACTGGATCAAAACCTGAGCCTGATACATTTATCTGATTTATTATTATTCAAAATAAAATAAAAATTACATTTAAAATCATTTTTAAAACACATTTACTATGTTTAAATGTTCTGATTTAGGTGTAAGTCGCTCTGGATAAGAGCGTCTGCTAAATGACTTAAATGTAAATGTGAAGATACAGGGCCAGTGTTTCCCCACACTTAGTCCTCAGGAACCCAAGGGGTGCACGTTTCTGTCCTCAGGGCCCCAAGGGGGGCACGTTTCTGTCCTCTGGGCCCCAAGGGGGGCACGTTTCTGTCCTCTGGGCCCCAAGGGGGGCACGTTTCTGTCCTCTGGGCCCCAAGGGGGGCACGTTTCTGTCCTCTGGGCCCCAAGGGGGGCACGTTTCTGTCCTCTGGGCCCCAAGGGGGGCACGTTTCTGTCCTCTGGGCCCCAAGGGGGGCACGTTTCTGTCCTCTGGGCCCCAAGGGGGGCACGTTTCTGTCCTCTGGGCCCCAAGGGGGGCACGTTTCTGTCCTCAGTGTCCCAAGGGGGGCACGATTCTGTCCTCAGTGTCCCAAGGGGTGCACGATTCTGTCCTCAGTGTCCCAAGGGGTGCATGTGTCGGGCCTCAGGAACCCAAGTGGCTAACGGCTACAGTACGTCCACATGGCTAAGTAAGTCCACATGCTAACGGTAAGTCCACATGGCTAACGGCTACAGTAAGTCCACATGGCTAACGGCTACAGTAAGTCCACATGGCTAACGGCTACAGTACGTCCACATGGCTAACGGCTACAGTACGTCCACATGGCTAACGGCTACAGTATGTCCACATGGCTAACGGCTTCAGTACGTCCACATGGCTAACGGCTACAGTATGTCCACATGGCTAACGGCTAAACGTGCACCTCTTGGGTTCCTGAGGACCAAGTAAGGGGAAACCCTGAAGTAGGCGAAAAGGACCATTTTGTTGTTGAGAAACGACCAAAACAAGCCGAAATACCAGTTCAAAGACCTCGCAGTAACGTAGCTGCATACAAAACTGGATGAAGCTGAACGCCACAAAAATATGTGAGGAGGTGGAACGTGATAAACAAAAGTTAGCCTAGCTAGCTGGCTTCTTCTGGAACTAATATAGAACTATTATGGCCTTATATAGAGCTGAGGCAGAGCTCTGCGGCTGGCCTAAAGCTGAGTGCTCTCTCTCTCCCCTAAAGAGACAGAAACAGTCCCAAGGGACCCAGACAACCAGCCTTCAGCTCAGCAAACACTGTATTCTGCTCCCAGTACAGCAGCTCTCCTGGAACAACAGAAAGACAAGCCTCCTGGTACTATTAGACTGATAGAATACTGTAGTCTACTATTAGACTGATAGAATAGTGTAGTCTACTATTAGACTGATAGAATACTATTAGACTGATAGAATACTGTAGTCTACTATTAGACTGATAGAAAACTGTAGTCTACTATTAGACTGATAGAATAGTGTAGTCTACTATTAGACTGATAGAATACTGTAGTCTACTTTTAGACTGATAGAATAGTGTAGTCTACTATTAGACTGAGAGAATCCTGTAGTCTACTATTAGACTGATAGAATCCTGTAGTCTACTATTAGACTGATAGAATCCTGTAGTCTACTATTAGACTGATAGAATACTGTGGTCTACTATTAGACTGATAGAATCCTGTAGCCTACTATTCTACTATTAGAATGATAGAATAGCAGGCTACAGTATTCTATTATTAGACTCCTGTAGAAAATCTAATCATATTTTTGCAAAGTATCCCATCCTATAGGACAGTATCAATCAAAATTATCTTCAAAATGATTCAAATATTTTCAATTTGGTACATTTAATTTTGTAGCCTACACTTCCATTGATTTTGATGTTTCTTAAGCTTGTCACCAACTATTTAACATGGCTAACGGCTACAGTACGTCCACGCGGCTAACGGCTACAGTACGTCCACGCGGCTAACGGCTACAGTACGTCCACGCGGCTAACGGCTACAGTACGGCCACGCGGCTAACGGCTACAGTACGGCCACGCGGCTAACGGCTACAGTACGTCCACGCGGCTAACGGCTACAGTACGTCCACGCGGCTAACGGCTACAGTACGTCCACGCGGCTAACGGCTACAGTACGGCCACGCGGCTAACGGCTACAGTACGTCCACGCGGCTAACGGCTACAGTACGGCCACGCGGCTAACGGCTACAGTACGTCCACGCGGCTAACGGCTACAGTACGGCCACAGTACGTCCACGCGGCTAACGGCTACAGTACGTCCACGCGGCTAACGGCTACAGTACGGCCACGCGGCTAACGGCTACAGTACGGCCACGCGGCTAACGGCTACAGTACGGCCACGCGGCTAACGGCTACAGTACGGCCACGCGGCTAACGGCTACAGTACGGCCACGCGGCTAACGGCTACAGTACGGCCACGCGGCTAACGGCTACAGTACGTCCACGCGGCTAACGGCTACAGTACGGCCACGCGGCTAACGGCTACAGTACGGCCACGCGGCTAACGGCTACAGTACGGCCACGCGGCTAACGGCTACAGTACGGCCACGCGGCTAACGGCTACAGTACGGCCACGCGGCTAACGGCTACAGTACGTCCACGCGGCTAACGGCTACAGTACGGCCACGCGCTAACGGCTACAGTACGGCCACGCGGCTAACGGCTACAGTACGGCCACGCGGCTAACGGCTACAGTACGTCCACGCGGCTAACGGCTACAGTACGTCCACGCGGCTAACGGCTACAGTACGTCCACGCGGCTAACGGCTACAGTACGTCCACGTGGCTAACGGCTACAGTACGTCCACATGGCTACAGTATGTCCACATGGCTAACGGCTATGTCGACATGGCTAATGACTACAACATGGCTAATAACTACAATATGTTACCATGGCTAATAACTACAGTATGTTGATGCAGTAGTAGAATGGCAGCATTGGGACTGAACACAGCAGGCAGGCAAGCAGTGGTTATTGTGCCAAGTAGCCTTTGTTTTGGACACAATGAACAATAACTGCTGAAGGAGAGGGCCATCCTATCCAAACCCTCTTAATTAAGGAGGCCTGGGATATTCAAGCTAACAGTCCAAACCCTCTTTAGAAGGCCTGGGCTACATTTTACATTACATTTAAGTCATTTAGCAGACGCTCTTATCCAGAGCGACTTACAAATTGGTGCATTCACCTTATGGCATCCAGTGGAACAGTCACTTTACAATAGTGCATCTAAATCTTAAAGGGGGGTTAAGAAGGATTACTTATCCTATCATAGGTATTCCTTAAAGAGGTGGGGTTTCAGGTGTCTCCGGAAGGTGGTGATTGACTCCGCTGTCCTGGCGTCGTGAGGGAGTTTGTTCCACCATTGGGGGCCAGAGCAGCGAACAGTTTTGACTGGGCTGAGCGGGAACTGTACTTCCTCAGTGGTAGGGAGGCGAGCAGGCCAGAGGTGGATGAACGCAGTGCCCTTGTTTGGGTGTAGGGCCTGATCAGAGCCTGTAGGTACTGAGGTGCCGTTCCCCTCACAGCTCCGTAGGCAAGCACCATCCAAACCCTCTTAATTGAGGAGGCCTGGGCTATCCAAGCTAACAGTCCAAACCCTCTTTAGAAGGCCTGGGCTATCCAAGCTAACAGTCCAAACCCTCTTAATTAAGAAGGCCTGGGCTATCCAAGCTAACAGTCCAAACCCTCTTTAGAAGGCCTGGGCTATCCAAGCTAACAGTCCAAACCCTCTTAATTAAGAAGGCCTGGGCTATCCAAGCTAACAGTCCAAACCCTCTTAATTAAGAAGGCCTGGGCTATCCAAGCTAACAGTCCAAACCCTCTTAATTAAGAAGGCCTGGGCTATCCAAGCTAACAGTCCAAACCCTCTTTAGAAGGCCTGGGCTATCCAAGCTAACAGTCCAAACCCTCTTAATTAAGAAGGCCTGGGCTATCCAAGCTAACAGTCCAAACCCTCTTAATTAAGAAGGCCTGGGCTATCCAAGCTAACAGTCCAAACCCTCTTAATTAAGAAGGCCTGGGCTATCCAAGCTAACAGTCCAAACCCTCTTTAGAAGGCCTGGGCTATCCAAGCTAACAGTCCAAACCCTCTTAATTAAGAAGGCCTGGGCTATCCAAGCTAACAATCCAAACCCTCTTAATTAAGAAGGCCTGGGCTATCCAAGCTAACAATCCAAACCCTCTTAATTAAGAAGGCCTGGGCTATCCAAGCTAACAATCCAAACCCTCTTAATTAAGAAGGCCCGGGCTATCCAAGCTAACACTCCAAACCCTCTTAATTAAGAAGGCCTGGGCTATCCAAGCTAACAATCCAAACCCTCTTAATTAAGAAGGCCTGGGCTATCCAAGCTAACAATCCAAACCCTCTTAATTAAGAAGGACTGGGCTATCCAAGCTAACAGTCCAAACCCTCTTTAGAAGGCCTGGGCTATCCAAGCTAACAGTCCAAACCCTCTTTAGAAGGCCTGGGCTATCCAAGCTAACAGTCCAAACCCTCTTAAGAAGGCCTGGGCTATCCAAGCTAACAGTCCAAACCCTCTTAAGAAGGACTGGGCTATCCAAGCTAACAGTCCAAACCCTCTTTAGAAGGACTGGGCTATCCAAGCTAACAGTCCAAGCCCTCTTTAGAAGGACTGGGCTATCCAAGCTAACGATCCAAACCCTCTTTAGAAGGACTGGGCTATCCAAGCTAACAGTCCAAGCCCTCTTTAGAAGGACTGGGCCATCCAAGCTAACAGTCCAAGCCCTCTTTAGAAGGACTGGGCTATCCAAGCTAACACTCCAAACCCTCTTTAGAAGGACTGGGCTATCCAAGCTAACGATCCAAACCCTCTTTAGAAGGACTGGGCTATCCAAGCTAACAGTCCAAACCCTCTTTAGAAGGCCTGGGCTATCCAAGCTAACAGTCCAAACCCTCTTTAGGAGGCCTGGGCTATCCAAGCTATCGATCCAAACCCTCTTTAGAAGGACTGGGCTATCCAAGCTAACGATCCAAACCCTCTTTAGAAGGACTGGGCTATCCAAGCTAACGATCCAAACCCTCTTTAGAAGGACTGGGCTATCCAAGCTAACGATCCAAACCCTCTTTAGAAGGACTGGGCTATCCAAGCTAACGATCCAAACCCTCTTTAGAAGGACTGGGCTATCCAAGCTAACAGTCCAAGCCCTCTTTAGAAGGACTGGGCTATCCAAGCTAACAGTCCAAACCCTCTTTAGAAGGACTGGGCTATCCAAGCTAACGATCCAAACCCTCTTTAGAAGGACTGGGCTATCCAAGCTAACAGTCCAAGCCCTCTTTAGAAGGACTGGGCTATCCAAGCTAACAGTCCAAACCCTCTTTAGAAGGACTGGGCTATCCAAGCTAACGATCCAAACCCTCTTTAGAAGGACTGGGCTATCCAAGCTAACAGTCCAAGCCCTCTTTAGAAGGACTGGGCTATCCAAGCTAACGATCCAAACCCTCTTTAGAAGGCCTGGGCTATCCAAGCTAACAGTCCAAACCCTCTTTAGGAGGCCTGGGCTATCCAAGCTATCGATCAAACCCTCTTTAGAAGGACTGGGCTATCCAAGCTAACGATCCAAACCCTCTTTAGAAGGACTGGGCTATCCAAGCTAACGATCCAAACCCTCTTTAGAAGGACTGGGCTATCCAAGCTAACAGTCCAAGCCCTCTTTAGAAGGACTGGGCTATCCAAGCTAACAGTCCAAACCCTCTTTAGAAGGACTGGGCTATCCAAGCTAACGATCCAAACCCTCTTTAGAAGGACTGGGCTATCCAAGCTAACAGTCCAAGCCCTCTTTAGAAGGACTGGGCTATCCAAGCTAACAGTCCAAGCCCTCTTTAGAAGGACTGGGCTATCCAAGCTAACGATCCAAACCCTCTTTAGAAGGACTGGGCTATCCAAGCTAACAGTCCAAGCCCTCTAATGGGTAGGATGTGCTGCCAAATAATGACAGAGACGACAGACCACAGCCAACCAAACAGCAACCTTGTGTTAGTGGTGAATGATGCTGCACATTTTGATAGTTGATTAGTGGTGATTTTATGAAGTTTTAATGGCTTTGTTACTACTATATTAATGTAAATGAGTGACATTACAGACCGGTTAGAACTGGGCGGCGTAACCTGGTAACCTGGTAACCGGGTAACTGTGTATTCCATTCATGGACTCCAACTGCTTAAGTACCTATTTTTATTTTACCAGGTAAGTTGACTGAGAACACGTTCTCATTTACAGCAACGACCTGGGGAATAGTTACAGGGGAGAGGAGGGGGAGGAATGAGCCAATTGTAAACTGGGGACGATTAGGTGACCACGATGGTATGAAGGCCAGATTGGGAATTTAGCCAGGACACCGGGGTTAACACCCCTACTCTTACTATAAGTGCCACGGGATCTTTAGTGACCATAGAGAGTCAGGACATTCGTTTTAACGTCCCATCCGAAAGACAGCACCTTACACAGGGCAGTGTCCCCAATCACTGCCCTGGGGCATTGGGATATGTTTTAGACCAGAGGAAAGAGTGCCTCTTACTGGCCCTCCAACACCACTTCCAGCAGCATCTGGATACTATCGTCAGTCGCTGGTTGGGGGATTTTTTTAACGAGCCCCGACACTCGTTCTGAACTCAGTCAAAGACACTGCATCTTAGTGCAAGAGGCATTACTACAGTCCCTGGTTCGAATCCAGGCCGCATCACATCCGGCCGTGATTGGGAGTCCCCATATTGCGGCGCACAATTGCCCCAGCGTCGTGCGGGTTTGGCCCAGCGTCGTGCGGGTTTGGCCCAGCGTCGTGCGGGTTTGGCCGGGTTATCCCATCATTGTAAATAAGAATTTATTCTTTAACTGATTTGCCTAGTTAATACATAAAGGTTCAATAAAACTTGCGGTACAGTTTTGTAAACTGAGAGAAATTTATATTTTTTTAAACAATGGTTAAATTACAACACACTTTTATAGGGTTACGGTTCCCACAGCTTGTTTAGGGAAGACAGAGGTGGCCACCTGGGATAAGTAGCATGCTTTAAACACCTGTGCGTAAGCTAACTGAGGAGGAAGTGCAGTCATCTGGAGACAGCATGTGGATCTGGGGCTAAACTGCCACAGTAAGTAGATTTTTCGCTGTTATGAAAAGATAAGGGGTATTATCAGCATGTGATTGGAAAAACGTTTCACAAGCAATATTTACTGACGTTTCTACATGTTAAAACACAGCGTGGATATTGTAGTTCCCACGCAGCTAACCGTGGGCGAAGCTAACCTCTGAAAACCCTACGGATAAGAGAAGGTTTTCCAGACCTAGTAACTGTGTAGGTCGGTAAAGTCGATCCTCATAACCATCTCCTGGATGGTCTGACCACATAATTATTCTAATTCAAGAATTTCTGTGAATATTTATTATGGGTTTGACTGGCATCCAACTCAAGGTGAAACACCACTTCTTACACATGAAGAATGAACTCTCAGCCAGTCAATAATAAGAATATAATACAGTAGGCGTGTGTTCTTCTAAATACTCATGCTGTGGTTTATTACCAACTATGCTTATAACGGAGGCTGTAGTGAATGAACTGACATTACACTTGGTTCAAGGTATTTCTAGTAGCGTTTTGCCTTCATAAGCAAAGGCTGACAAGTGCGCCACATTAAAACTGCCATAGACTACAGTCCGTACAGACTACAGTCCGTACAGACTACAGTCCGTACAGACTACAGTCCGCACAGACTACAGTCCGCATAGACTACAGTCCGCATAGACTACAGTCCGCATAGACTACAGTCCGCATAGACTACAGTCCGCAGACTAGTCCGTACTACAGTCCAGTCCGCATAGACTACAGTCCGCATAGACTACAGTCCGCATAGACTACAGTCCGCATAGACTACAGTCAGCATAGACTACAGTCAGCATAGACTACAGTCCGTATAGACTACAGTCCGTATAGACTACAGTCAGTATAGACTACAGTCAGTATAGACTACAGTCCGTATAGACTACAGTCCGTATAGACTACAGTCAAGTGGTCAGCTGTTCTGTAACGTTTGGTCTATTAACTTACTGTAACATAACTAGCGAGGTTTCTAATGTATCCGATTACACTGACGCAGGATACAACACTTGTTTACCTTTTTAATATAATGTATTCAACCAAGAACTGTTGTCACGTTCAAGTGTCAATGTCTTTACAGTAAAAGGCAACATTTTAGCCTACAAGTGCATGACTGTGTATTAGAACTGAATAGGCTATTTCAGCAACCGGTGTCCCACTCAAAACGAGCCCGTATTGTTAGCTGGGCTATAAAATGACAAGGACATTGTTTATTATGGACACTGGGACGGTCAACAAGCGCCACTTTCCCCGAGCAGAAAACTCTGGAAACAAAATGACATTTAAAAAACGACAGACTCCAATATTTATCATGCTATTGCAACAGTTAGTAAATCAACTACGAATCGAAATGTCGTTCACATACCTGTAAAAAGTAGCAGGGACAACAAAGTAACGCAGACCCACTGGCAGACGGGCGGTCCCGTCCCGTGTCCGTGCATTAGCTGTGAACACAACTCAGTGGCACGAGAGAAACGGAGAACACGCCGCTGGCCTGTCTGAGGGGTTGGCACTATATGGCCAAGCTGCAAAACCCGGAAGTTCTACAATTTTATCTTCTTTAAAAATCGGATTTCAAAACCGACGCTAACATTAACCCATACTCCTAGACGTGTGCCTGACCTACGCTTAAATGAAGAGCAAAAAAAGCGAATTGACGTTTTCATACATTTTTCACGATTTTTATGGCAATTTCGACTTTGCAGCTTGCCACTATAGTGGGAAATGCCTACTGTGGACTTCTTAGTTAGGTAATGACTGAGGCATTGTGGGATAGATTCCAGCGCCACAGGCACATATCTCCAAATATGAACACGAGCAAAATCAGATTACGCGAAGTTGAGTCCATACAGTAGGATCAAGCCAAACTAGCAGTCTATTTAAAGCCAAACTAGCAGACTATTTAAATGAGTTATCTCACTACTGGCTCTCGTGCCTGGAAACATGGACTATTACAATGGATTGTTACTACAGCAGATTGGAAAGCGAGTCCAATGAGAAATAGACTGGAACATAATAGAATAGTGAGTTAGAATAGCATAGCACTGTTAGAATAGAATAGCACTGTTAGAATAGTGAGTTAGAATAGAATAGCACGGTTAGAATAGTGAGTTAGAACAGCATAGCACTGTTAGAATAGTGAGTTAGAATAGCAGAGCAGAATAGTGAGTTAGAATAGCACTGTTAGAATAGTGAGTTAGAATAGAATAGCACTGTTAGAATAGTGAGTTAGAATAGAATAGCACACGGTTAGAATAGTGAGTTAGAATAGAATAGCACTGTTAGAATAGTGAGTTAGAATAGCACTGTTAGAATAGTGAGTTAGAATAGCATAGCAGTTAGAATAGTGAGTTAGAATAGAATAGCACGGTTAGAATAGTGAGTTAGAATAGAATAGCTTAGAATAGTGAGTTAGAATAGAATAGCATTAGAATAGTGAGTTAGAATAGCACTGTTAGACTAGTGAGTTAGAATAGAAGAGCACTGTTAGAATAGTGAGTTAGAATAGAATAGCACTGTTAGAATAGTGAGTTAGAATAGCACTGTTAGAGCAGTGTTCCCAGAATGTTAGAATACTGTTTAGACAGTGGTTCCCAGAATAGCATAGGGTCTGAATATGGTTTCCACTCTTTAGAGCAGTGGTTCCCAGACTGTGGGTCTGGACCCCCTATGGTTTCCACTCTTTAGAGCAGTGGTTCCCAGACTGTGGGTCTGGACCCCTGGACCCCCCTATGGTTTCCACTCTTTAGAGCAGCGGTTCCCAGACTGTGGGTCTGGACCCCCTATGGTTTCCACTCTTTATGGTTCCCAGACTGTGGGTCTGGACCCCCTACCACTCTTTAGAGCAGCGGTTCCCAGACTGTGGGTCTGGACCCCCTATGGTTTCCACTCTTTAGAGCAGTGGTTCCCAGACTGTGGGTCTGGACCCCCTATGGTTTCCACTCTTTAGAGCAGTGGTTCCCAGACTGTGGGTCTGGACCCTATGGTTTCCACTCTTTAGAGCAGTGGTTCCCAGACTGTGGGTCTGGACCCCCTATGGTTTCCACTCTTTAGAGCAGTGGTTCCCAGACTGTGGGTCTGGACCCCCTATGGTTTCCACTCTTTAGAGCAGTGGTTCCCAGACTGTGGGTCTGGACCCCCTATGGTTTCCACTCTTTAGAGCAGTGGTTCCCAGACTGTGGGTCTGGACCCCCTATGGTTTCCACTCTTTAGAGCAGTGGTTCCCAGACTGTGGGTCTGGACCCCCTATGGTTTCCACTCTTTAGAGCAGTGGTTCCCAGACTGTGGGTCTGGACCCCCTATGGTTTCCACTCTTTAGAGCAGTGGTTCCCAGACTGTGGGTCTGGACCCCCTATGGTTTCCACTCTTTAGAGCAGTGGTTCCCAGACTGTGGGTCTGGACCCCCTATGGTTTCCACTCTTTCCCAGAGCAGTGGTTCCCAGACTGTGGGTCTGGACCCCCTATGGTTTCCACTCTTTAGAGCAGTGGTTCCCAGACTGTGGGTCTGGACCCCCTATGGTTTCCACTCTTTAGAGCAGTGGTTCCCAGACTGTGGGTCTGGACCCCCTATGGTTTCCACTCTTTAGAGCAGTGGTTCCCAGACTGTGGGTCTGGACCCCCTATGGTTTCCACTCTTTAGAGCAGTGGTTCCCAGACTGTGGGTCTGGACCCCCTATGGTTTCCACTCTTTAGAGCAGTGGTTCCCAGACTGTGGGTCTGGACCCCCCCAGACTATGGTTTCCACTCTTTAGAGCAGTGGTTCCCAGACTGTGGGTCTGGACCCCCTATGGTTTCCACTCTTTAGAGCAGTGGTTCCCAGACTGTGGGTCTGGACCCCCTATGGTTTCCACTCTTTAGAGCAGTGGTTCCCAGACTGTGGGTCTGGACCCCCTATGGTTTCCACTCTTTAGAGCAGTGGTTCCCAGACTGTGGGTCTGGACCCCCTATGGTTTCCACTCTTTAGAGCAGTGGTTCCCAGACTGTGGGTCTGGACCCCCTATGGTTTCCACTCTTTAGAGCAGTGGTTCCCAGACTGTGGGTCTGGACCCCCTATGGTTTCCACTCTTTAGAGCAGTGGTTCCCAGACTGTGGGTCTGGACCCCCTATGGTTTCCACTCTTTAGAGCAGTTTCCCAGACTGTGGGTCTGGACCCCCTATGGTTTCCACTCTTTAGACTGTGGGTCAGTGGTTCCCAGACTGTGGGTCTGGACCCCCTATGGTTTCCACTCTTTAGAGCAGTGGTTCCCAGACTGTGGGTCTGGACCCCCTATGGTTTCCACTCTTTAGAGCAGTGGTTCCCAGACTGTGGGTCTGGACCCCCTATGGTTTCCACTCTTTAGAGCAGTGGTTCCCAGACTGTGGGTCTGGACCCCCTATGGTTTCCACTCTTTAGAGCAGTGGTTCCCAGACTGTGGGTCTGGACCCCCTATGGTTTCCACTCTTTAGAGCAGTGGTTCCCAGACTGTGGGTCTGGACCCCCTATGGTTTCCACTCTTTAGAGCAGTGGTTCCCAGACTGTGGGTCTGGACCCCCTATGGTTTCCACTCTTTGGTTCCCAGAGCAGTTTCCACTCTTTAGTTCCCAGACTGTGGGTCTGGACCCCCCTATGGTTTCCACTCTTTAGAGCAGCGGTTCCCAGACTGTGGGTCTGGACCCCCTATGGTTTCCACTCTTTAGAGCAGTGGTTCCCAGACTGTGGGTCTGGACCCCCCTATGGTTTCCACTCTTTAGAGCAGTGGTTCCCCCCTAGACTGTGGGTCTGGACCCCCTATGGTTTGTAGTGTTACACATCATTTCATTATTATACCGTACAATTCCTAAAATGGGTAACAGGAGCCCAGACTCAAATCTACATTGTCTGTTTTGAGTTACATTTTTCCACTCTTTAGGTCAGAGTCCCCCCCCCCACCCATGGTAGGTTGACTCAGACACCTCAATTGGTGGGTCAGGATGCATAGTGGACACAGGCACAGCTGTTGGACAGGTTTTGCATTTTAGAGCAGCGGTGAGTGGGTCTGGACCCCCACCACTCTTTAGGGGGTTTCCACTCTTTAGAGCAGTGGTTCCCAGACTGTGGGTAGACCCCCTACCAGGCAAGGACACGTTCCATTTCCATATAGGAGAAGATGTATAGAGACAGCTGTGGAACAAGGATACGTTCCATTTCCATATAGGAGAAGATGTATAGAGAGAAAGCTGTGGAATACCACACACACACACCATTAGCAGTCTTCACTGCACGACTGATTATAAAACATACAAGTCTAGTTATGTAGAGCAGTGACGAAGAAGGAAATAATCTTTAATCAGAGACATTTTTTTACAAAGACAATTAAGTGACCAATTACATTAAAAACATCTGAACCTTTTATAATGTCTGGACATTATTGGACACCTTTAGCGTCATGTGACTTGAAGGGGGGGTCGTGATAGGTCAATGTGAATGATGCAATAGGAATTAAACGTCTTCTGCATATAATAATAATACATATTACAAATATAAAAATGTACAACGTTTACATAAATCAGAGAAATAAATGTCCTTTAAGGGGGGAGCAGCTGGTAGTTGAAGCAGCAAGCGTCACCTTGGACCGTAGAGAAGTGCCACACAGATAGGTTTAGAAAATTCTGGAAACTTTACCCAAATTCCCCAGAAATGTCGGTTGGAAGATAGCCGGAATTAAGAGGGAATAAGCAGAACACACCGAATTCCTTTTAAAACTGGGATTTCTGGAAAATGTGTGTTTTTTTTTTGTAAGCCGCACACACAGACCAAACATGTACATTTAGTCACTTTATACAGTCTCATATCATTTCTTAAGAAGAAAAACAACCTTTGGGTGCATCACTGGTATTCACCATTACGAAAAAAATATTTTTTAAAGATCACCATTACCCATGATGCACCACACAGGGAAGTGCAGTCAGCAACAAAAAAAAAAAAAGCTGGCTTCCATTTTGAACGTTGTTTATTTTGTACATATTCAGCTCTGTGCAGTGGAATACAACTGTTTAAATGTGAAAAGGGCATTCTGGAAATGGGAAGGAGAGAAAAGCAGAAAGTATCTAAACATTTTTTTAAACTACCCACGTTTGACGACCCAAACAACAACCGGACTTGAATTTTAAATAAATAAAAAAAATATAAAAAATGTCTCTTCTCGTTCTGGACAACACCGAGGATGGGGTGTTTTCGTAGGTGTGTGTGTCCAACAATATGCTTTACAGCCCCCCCACCAGAGTTTGTCCCCAACTGGCACCCTGGTCACCATAAGGCTCGAGTCAAAAGTAGTGCACTACATTTGGGGACGAACTCTGGTGGGGGGGCAGGAAAGCATATTGTTGGACACACACACCTACGAAAACACCCCATCCTCGGTGTTGTCCAGAACGAGAGAAAAAAAAAAAACTTTCCAAGAAAACACATTTGTAATAAAGCTCTTTCTTTCTGACCCCACGTTCCCTTTAACCAATGATTATACCACTTTAATAAACCAAGACAATCTCCAGTAATGCAGTGACAGCTGTTAGTTGTTGTTTGTTTTAAAGCACAAAGTTAAGGCACAACCAGGTCAATAACTGCTGCAGGGGGAAAGGACTGCACCAGGTTCATTAAAACATGTTTTATTTTATAAATGTGCATCATTTTGTACAACTTACAGCAACCCCACTTTCAACTTCACACAGCACCCTCCGCCCCCCATAACACAATATACAAATAATCTTAATGGTGGCGATTCCTTTGATCTTGAAGCATTATGAATGTGTTGATAGTTTGACGACAACATAAAATCCAGCTCACGTGCAAATCATTCAGGACTTTACACAGTCTCCATTTAGACACAACAGGTGGGTGGAATAATTGGGGGGGGGTCAAAATGGCACCCTATTCTCCTAAATAGTACACTACTTTGGGTTGAAAAGAGGTGTTTGGAACACGGACACGTGTAGCTTTGTACTTTAAACTAAAAACAGTGTTTAAATTATTGTGAATCAGCTTATTTCTTATTCTTATTCTTTCTGCATCTCAATTCTGCATTTAAAAAACATTTTTATTTCCGCGTTACACATCTATAAAAACACACAACTGGTTTGGCGTGTTCTCTCTGCATCATATCTGACACGACTATAATAATATTACGTGAGGTCTGCGTTTAATCAACAACAACGGCTGGATACAATTAAAGAACCACAAATAAACAAAACAAGTCGAAATGACTTTCAACATGGCAGGAAAAAAGGTGTTCGCTCGCGTCCAAAAAATGAACCCTATTCCCTCTATAGTAGACTACTATAGACCAGAGCTCTATTCCCTATATAGTACACTACTATAGACCAGAGCCATATTCCCTGTATGTCGCTCTGGATAAGAGCGTCTGCTAAATGACTTAAATGTAAATGTAGTACACTACTATAGACCAGAGCCCTATTCCCTATATAGTGCACTACTATAGACCAGAGCCCTATTCCCTATATAGTACACTACTATAGACCAGAGCCCTATTCCCTATATAGTGCACTACTATAGACCAGAGCCCTATTAACCAGAGCCCTATTCCCTATATAGTGCACTACTAGACCAGGGCCCTAGACCAGACCAGAGCCCTATTCCCTATATAGTGCACTACTATAGACCAGAGCCCTATTCCCTATATAGTGCACTACTATAGACCAGAGCCCTATTCCCTATATAGTGCACTACTATAGACCAGGGCCCTATTCCCTATATAGTGCACTACTATAGACCAGAGCCCTATTCCCTATATAGTGCACTACTATAGACCAGAGCCCTATTCCCTATATAGTGCACTACTTTAGACTAGGGCCCATAGGGGTAGTGCACTACTTTAGACCAGGACCCATAGGGGTAGTGCACTACTTTAGACCAGGACCCATAGGGGTAGTGCACTACTTTAGACCAGGGCCCCATAGGGGTAGTGCACTACTTTAGACCAGGGTCCAGGGGGTAGTGCACTACTTTAGACCAGGGTCCCATAGGGGTAGTGCACTACTTTAGACCAGGGCCCATAGGGGTAGTGCACTACTTTAGACCAGGGTCCCATAGGGGTAGTGCACTACTTTAGACCAGGGTCCCATAGGGGTAGTGCACTACTTTAGACCAGGGTCCCATAGGGGTAGTGCACTACTTTAGACCAGGGTCCCATAGGGGTAGTGCACTACTTTAGACCAGGGTCCATAGGGGTAGTGCACTACTTTAGACCAGGGCCCATAGGGGTAGTGCACTACTTTAGACCAGGGTCCCAGACCAGGGGGTCCCATAGGGGTAGTGCACTACTTTAGACCAGGGCCCATAGGGGTAGTGCACTACTTTAGACCAGGGTCCCATAGGGGTAGTGCACTACTTTAGACCAGGGCCCATAGGGGTAGTGCACTACTTTAGACCAGGGCTGCTTGAGGGAGGAAAGATACTTAAAATGGCCGCCAATATAGAGTTAAGACAGAAAACCAAAGAAGCCAAAAAAATACAAAATGGACGACTGACTGATCGCCCACGTTATCAGCCCCCCTCTTATCTAAACTCCTTTCAATCGAAGACGTAGGCCCCCCCCCGGGGGGGATTGCACCAACACCACCTGCCAAAATCACTGTCTCGCAACAAGTTATCCTCCCAATCTCTCTCAAACGCTTCCACTTCTGGATACAGAATCTGATGCAGTCAGTATGTTAAAAGAGTATTGTAGCTAGTAGGCAGGAGAAGAGAAAAGAAAAGAGTTTGTTTTTTCTTTATTGATACAGATCATTCAAAAGGAAGGCCACCGTCACCAGCCCAACCTGCCTTTCCTCCGCCGGCTCGACTAAAAACTAAAGAAAATGCGATAAGGGATTACATTCCCCAGGAAATAAACATCCAGATTATTGGTATAAATTCAAAAGCTTAAATAGAGGCTTTAACTTTAACCTGCACCATAAAGCAATTTCAATGTATAGCCCCAACTCAACTCCTTGAAAAATCATGGGGCCAGTCTCGTTAAAAAAGGGGATGGAGGGAGGGAGGAGAGGATGGAGGGAGGGAGGGAGAGGATGGAGGGAGGAGGGAGGGAGGAGAGGATGGAGGGAGGAGAGGATGGAGGAGGAGAGGATGGAGAGACAAGAGAAAGAAGTGGGGTTGTTTCCCTCTCATATATATTTTTAAATATGCCATTAGAACAAAATGGAAGTTTTGTTTCCTTGTTTAAATCCATAAAGTTTGTAATACAAAAAAAAAAAAAAAAAAGAACAAAATAATTAAATAGTGTCATCGGGGCACCGGCGAGTCACTCATCTCCAGCTTTCTCAGACAAAGCTCAGACCACGCCCCCCCCCTCCTAGTCTCCAATCTCCCAGCCCATTGGTTGTTCAAGTGGTCTTCCAAAGTTTTGTTTTCAAAACTCTGATTGGTCTTAACAACAGAAAAACACTGCAGGACTGTCAGTCTAAAGCCTCCCACCACTCCTGTGGTCCAGACAGGTTGTGGACAACCAACAGTCAAGTCCCACTTAAAAGAGAAAACAAAGCCCTGTTTGTTGAGACAGACGGTTCCACCCAGCCCTGTGAGTTGAGACAGACGGTTCAACCCAGCCCTGTGAGTTGAGACAGACGGTTCCACCCAGCCCTGTGAGACAGACGGTTCCACCCAGCCCTGTGAGACAGACGGTTCCACCCAGCCCTGTGAGACAGACGGTTCCACCCAGCCCTGTGAGTTGAGACAGACGGTTCCACCCAGCCCTGTGAGTTGAGACAGACGGTTCCACCCAGCCCTGTGAGTTGAGACAGACGGTTCAACCCAGCCCTGTGAGTTGAGACAGACGGTTCAACCCAGCCCTGTGAGTTGAGACAGACGGTTCAACCCAGCCCTGTGAGTTGAGACAGACGGTTGCCCTGTGAGTTGAGACAGACGGTTCAACCCAGCCCTGTGAGTTGAGACAGACGGTTCAACCCAGCCCTGTGAGTTGAGACAGACGGTTCAACCCAGCCCTGTGAGTTGAGACAGACGGTTCAACCCAGCCCTGTGAGTTGAGACAGACGGTTCAACCCAGCCCTGTGAGTTGAGACAGACGGCCCTGTGAGTTGAGACAGACGGTTCAACCCAGCCCTGTGAGTTGAGACAGACGGTTCAACCCAGCCCTGTGAGTTGAGACAGACGGTTCAACCCAGCCCTGTGAGAGACAGACGGTTGAGACAGACGGTTCCAACCCAGCCCTGTGAGTTGCCCTGTGAGACAGACGGTTCAACCCAGCCCTGTGAGTTGAGACAGACGGTTCAACCCAGCCCTGTGAGTTGAGACAGACGGTTCAACCCAGCCCTGTGAGTTGAGACAGACGGTTCAACCCAGCCCTGTGAGTTGAGACAGACGGTTCAACCCAGCCCTGTGAGTTGAGACAGACGGTTCAACCCAGCCCTGTGAGTTGAGACAGACGGTTCAACCCAGCCCTGTGAGTTGAGACAGACGGTTCAACCCAGCCCTGTGAGTTGAGACAGACGGTTCAACCCAGCCCTGTGAGTTGAGACAGACGGTTCAACCCAGCCCTGTGAGCAGACGGTTCAACCCAGCCCTGTGAGACAGACGGTGTGAGACAGACGGTTCCACCCAGCCCTGTGAGACAGACGGTTCCACCCAGCCCTGTGAGACAGACGGTTCCACCCAGCCCTGTGAGACAGACGGTTCAACCCAGCCCTGTGAGACAGACGGTTCAACCCAGCCCTGTGAGACAGACGGTTCAACCCAGCCCTGTGAGTTGAGACAGACGGTTCAACCCAGCCCTGTGAGTTGAGACAGACGGTTCAACCCAGCCCTGTGAGTTGAGACAGACGGTTCAACCCAGCCCTGTGAGTTGAGACAGACGGTTCCACCCAGCCCTGTGAGACAGACGGTTCAACCCAGCCCTGTGAGTTGAGACAGACGGTTCAACCCAGCCCTGTGAGACAGTTGAGACAGACGGTTCAACCCTGTGAGACAGCCCTGTGAGTTGAGACAGACGGTTCCACCCAGCCCTGTGAGACAGACGGTTCCACCCAGCCCTGTGAGACAGACGGTTCAACCCAGCCCTGTGAGTTGAGACAGACGGTTCAACCCAGCCCTGAGAGACAGACGGTTCACCCAGCTGCCATCACCTCCAGGCTTGTTAAGGGGAGACTGAAGGAAAGGGGGCTTGTGTTGAGGTGAGACCGTTACACAGGGGTAAGAAGGAGCTGTCAGGGCTGGTGTGGTGGTATCTGTGGGGTTCAGGGAGAGAGGAGGCTGGGGTAATCTACCCCCCCACCCCCCCCCTCAGGAGAAGCCTAGAGAGTTCGTGTGGTGGGGTTGAGGGAGAGGGGAGGAGGCTGGGGTAATCTGCCCCCCCCCCAGGAGAAGCCTAGAGAGTTCGTGTGGTGGGGTTGAGGGAGAGAGGAGGCTGGGGTAATCTACCCCCTCCCCCTCAGGAGAAGCCTAGAGAGTTCGTGTCAGGGCTGGTGTGGTGGGGTTGAGGGAGAGGGGAGGCTGGGGTAGGAGGAGAAGCCTAGAGAGTTCGTGTCAGGGCTGGTGTGGTGGGGTTGAGGGAGAGGGGAGGCTGGGGTAATCCCCCCCCCCCTCAGGAGAAGCCTAGAGAGTTAGTGTCAGGGCTGGTATGGTGACGTAGTCTGGACATGGTGTTCATGTAGGTGTTCGAGGGCTTCAGGGAGGTGGTACAGCCCTGGGCCTGAGGGAAACGCTGGTGGTAACGGTCCAGACGCAGGTACTTCACCGTCACCAGCTTACCTGGGAGGGGGCAGTAGGTAGGGAGGGGGGGGTAGGTAGGGGGGGGGGCAGAGGTAGGGGGGCAGTAGGTAGGGAGGGGGGGGCAGTAGGTAGGGGGGGGCAGTAGGTAGGGAGGGGGGGGCAGTAGGTAGGGAGGGGGGGGCAGTAGGTAGGGAGGGGGGGGGGAGGGGGCAGTAGGTAGGGAGGGGGGGGGCAGTAGGTAGGGAGGGGGGGCAGTAGGTAGGGAGGGGGCAGTAGGTAGGGAGGGGGTCAGTAGGTAGGGGGGAGGGGGCAGTAGGTAGGGAGGGGGGGGGGGCAGTAGGTAGGGAGGGGGGCAGTAGGTAGGGAGGGGAGGGGGGGCAGTAGGGAGGGAGGGGGGGCAGTAGGGAGGGGAGGGGGCAGTAGGGAGGGAGGGAGGCAGTAGGGAGGGGGGGGTCAGGGGAGGGAGGGGGAGGGAGTCAGTAGGGAGGGAGGGAGTCAGTAGGTAGGGAGGGGGGGAGTAGGTAGGGAGGGGGGCAGTAGGTAGGGAGGGGGGCAGTAGGTAGGGAGGGGGGCAGTAGGTAGGGAGGGGGGCAGTAGGTAGGGAGGGGGAGGCAGTAGGTAGGAGGGGGGCAGTAGGTAGGGAGAGGGGGGCAGTAGGTAGGGAGGGGGGGCAGTAGGTAGAGAGGGGGGTAGGTAGGGGGGGGCAGTAGGTAGGAGGGGAGTAGGTAGGGAGGGAGGGGGGGCAGGGTAGGGAGGGGGGGCAGTAGGTAGGGAGGGGGGGCAGTAGGTAGGGAGGGGGCAGTAGGTAGGGAGGGGGGTAGTAGGTAGGGAGGGGGGGCAGTAGGTAGGGAGGGGGGGGCAGTAGGTAGGGAGGGGGTCAGTAGGTAGGGAGGGGGCAGTAGGTAGGGAGGGGGGCAGTAGGTAGGGAGGGGAGGCAGTAGGTAGGGAGGGGAGGCAGTAGGTAGGGAGGGGGGCAGTAGGTAGGGAGGGGGGTCAGTAGGTAGGGAGGGGAGGCAGTAGGGTAGGGAGGGGAGGCAGTAGGTAGGGAGGGGAGGCAGTAGGTAGGGAGGGGAGGCAGTAGGTAGGGAGGGGAGGCAGTATGTAGGGAGGGGAGGCAGTAGGTAGGGGGGAGGCAGTAGGTAGGGAGGGGGGGGCAGTAGGTAGGTAGGGGTTCTACCTGGTCAGGTAGTAGGGGGCGGCAGTAGGTAGGTAGGGGGCAGTAGGTAGGGAGGGGGGGTCAGTAGGTAGGGAGGGGGGCAGTAGGTAGGGAGGGAGGGGGGCAGTAGGTAGGGAGGGGGGCAGTAGGTAGGGAGGGGGGGCAGTAGGTAGGGAGGGGGGCAGTAGGTAGGTAGAGAGGGAGGGGGGCAGTAGGTAGGGAGAGAGCGAGAGACAATGAAAACCAACCATGTGACTAAATCTCTTAAATCCTTCCTATTTTATCCGGTATCAATGATCACAGCCCCACATGAATAGTAGTACAAAATGCTATTGGCTCAAAGTTAGCAAACAAGGGCTATTGGCTTTGATCCAGGTGGTGAGATAAAATGGTCAACAATAAGGAAGTCAGCAGGTAAAAACAAGGTTCATTAGAGGACGGAAGGACAACGAAGGACAATCAAAGACTAGTGTTGTTGTTGCTAAAGTCATTTAAAATATATTTTAAAAAGTGATTTTACCATCGAACCAGGAGCCATGTAGCGCCTTGAAGGCTTTCCCTGAGTGTTCTGCTGACAGACACTTCACATAGACACAGCCCTGGAGAGAGAGGAGAGAGAGAGGTTAACAAGCTCTACTATCACAGGTTATAGACACAGCCCTGGAGAGAGAGGAGAGAGAGAGGTTAACAAGCTCTACTATCACAGGTTATAGACACAGCCCTGGAGAGAGAGGAGAGAGAGAGGTTAACAAGCTCTACTATCACAGGTTATAGACACAGCCCTGGAGAGAGAGGAGAGAGAGAGGTTAACAAGCTCTACTATCACAGGTTATAGACACAGCCCTGGAGAGAGAGGTTAACAAGCTCTACTATCACAGGTTATAGACACAGCCCTGGAGAGAGAGGAGAGAGAGAGGTTAACAAGCTCTACTATCACAGGTTATAGACACAGCCCTGGAGAGAGAGGAGAGAGAGAGGTTAACAAGCTCTACTATCACAGGTTATAAACACAGCCCTGGAGAGAGAGGAGAGAGGAGGTTAACCAGATGGCTGTTCTATCACAGGTTATATACACAGCCCCTGGAGAGAGAGGAGATAGAGAGGTTAACAAGCTCTTCTATCACAGGTTATAAACACAGCCACGTGTCTGTCTGTCCACCTGGCTCACTGCAACCAGATGGCTGTTGGTTCTACCTGGATGGATATATATAACCAGATGGCTGTTGGTTCTACCTGGATGGATATATAACCAGATGCCTGTTGGTTCTACCTGGTCAGTGGATATATAACTGTTGGTTCTACCTGGATATATAAACCAGATGGCTGTTGGTTCTACCTGGATATATAAACCAGATGGCTGTTGGTTCTACCTGGTCTGGATATATAACCAGATGGCTGTTGGTTCTACCTGGTCAGTGGATATATAACCAGATGGCTGTTGGTTCCACCTGGTCAGTGGATATATAACCAGATGGCTGTTGGTTCCACCTGGTCAGTGGATATATAACCAGATGGCTGTTGGTTCCACCTGGTCAGTGGATATATAACCAGATGGCTGTTGGTTCCACCTGGTCAGTGGATATATAACCAGATGGCTGTTGGTTCCACCTGGTCAGTGGATATATAACCAGATGGCTGTTGGTTCCACCTGGTCAGTGGATATATAACCAGATGGCTGTTGGTTCCACCTGGTCAGTGGATATATAACCAGATGGCTGTTGGTTCCACCTGGTCAGTGGATATATAACCAGATGGCTGTTGGTTCCACCTGGTCAGTGGATATATAACCAGATATATAACCAGATGGCTGTTGGTTCCACCTGGTCAGTGGATATATAACCAGATGGCTGTTGGTTCCACCTGGTCAGTGGATATATAACCAGATGGCTGGTTGGTTCCACCTGGTCAGTGGATATATAACCAGATGGCTGTTGGTTCCACCTGGTCAGTGGATATATAACCAGATGGCTGTTGGTTCCACCTGGTCAGTGGATATATAACCAGATGGCTGTTGGTTCCACCTGGTCAGTGGATATATTACCATGTGTTCCACCTGGTCAGTGGATATATTACCAGATGGCTGTTCCACCTGGTCAGTGGATATATAACCAGATGGCTGTTGGTTCCACCTGGTCAGTGGATATATAACCAGATGTCTGTTAAAGTGTTAAATCAAAATGTTTTATATTTGAGATTCTTCAAAGTAGGCACCCTCTGACAGCTTTGCACACTCTTGGCATTCTCTCAACCAGCTTCATGAGGTAGTCATCTGGAATGCATTTTCAATGAACAGGTGTGCCTGGTTTTCTTGGTGCGTTTGAGCCAATCAGTTGTGTTGTGATCAGTTAGGGGTGGTATACAGAAGACAGCACCTATTTGGTAAAAGAATAGGGAGCCGCTTGGAACACAGCCATTGCTTGATAGAACAGCTGTGACAGACACTCACCTCTCTGGAGTTCTTGTCGACAGCGATGTGGACGATGCCGTCGTTGTCACAACACTTCTCCAAGATGGCCTCGTGGATGGCCAGATGCCAGTTTTCACCAACCTCCCTGTTACACACACACACGTAAAGGGGTCAGATGTCATCTAGACGTCCGAACCCACCTCTAACCTGGTAGTCAAGAACACACAGGTAAGGTAGGACAGTACATGTGGCACATACACGTGTCATTCCACTGGGATAGCCGTTCCATCACGGGACAATCTCACATGCAGACAGACACTTCCAGCCCAGGGAAAACACTTGATACAATATACATCCACATCTGAGAGGGAGTCTGCCCACGCCCAAGAGAGAGCCCCACCTGGTCAGTGGATATATAACCAGATGGCTGTTGGTTCCACGTCCACGTCCAAGAGAGAGCCCACCCACGTCCAAGAGGGAGCCCGCCCACGTCCAAGAGGGAGCCCGCCCACGTCCAAGAGAGAGCCCGCCCACGTCCAAGAGAGAGCCCGCCCACGCCCAAGAGAGAGCCCGCCCACGCCCAAGAGAGAGCCCGCCTACGCCCAAGAGAGAGCCCGCCCACGCCCAAGAGAGAGCCCGCCCACGCCCAAGAGAGAGCCCGCCCACGCCCAAGAGAGAGCCCGCCCACGCCCAAGAGAGAGCCCGCCCACGCCCAAGAGAGAGCCCGCCCACGCCCAAGAGAGAGCCCGCCGTCGTCGACGTCCACACCTAAGAGACTCTGCCGACGTCCACACCTAAGAGAGTCTGCCGACGTCCACACCTAAGAGAGTCTGCCGACGTCCACATCTAAGAGAGTCTGCCGACGTCCACGTCAACATCTAAGAAAGTCTGCCTACGTCCACGTCAACATCTAAGAGAGTCTGCCAACGTCCACGTCAACATCTAAGAGAGTCTGCCAACGTCCACATCTAAGAGAGTCTGCCAACGTCCACGTCAACATCTGAGTCTGCCGACGTCCACATCTAAGAGAGTCTGCCGACGTCCACATCTAAGAGAGTCTGCCGACGTCCACATCTAAGAGAGTCTGCCGACGTCCACATCTAAGAGAGTCTGCCGACGTCCACATCTAAGAGAGTCTGCCGACGTCCACATCTAAGAGAGTCTGCCGACGTCCACATCTAAGAGAGTCTGCCGACGTCCACATCTAAGAGAGTCTGCCGACGTCCACATCTAAGAGAGTCTGCCGACGTCCACGTCAACATCTAAGAGAGTCTGCCGACGTCCACGTCAACATCTAAGAGAGTCTGCCAACGTCCACGTCAACATCTAAGAGAGAGTCTGCCAACGTCCACGTCAACATCTAAGAGAGAGTCTGCCAACGTCCACATCAACATCTAAGAGAGTCTGCCGACGTCCACGTCAACATCTAAGAGAGTCTGCCAACGTCCACGTCAACATCTAAGAGAGAGTCTGCCAACGTCCACGTCAACATCTAAGAGAGAGTCTGCCAACGTCCACATCAACATTAAGAGAGTCTGCCAACGTACACGTCAACATCTAAGAGAGTCTGCCAACGTCCACATCTAAGAGAGTCTGCCAACGTCCACATCTAAGAGAGTCTGCCAACGTCCACATCTAAGAGAGTCTGCCAACGTCCACATCTAAGAGAGTCTGCCAACGTCCACATCTAAGAGAGTCTGCCAACGTCCACATCTAAGAGAGTCTGCCAACGTCTACATCTAAGAGAGTCTGCCAACGTCCACATCTAAGAGAGTCTGCCAACGTCTACATCTAAGAGAGTCTGCCAACGTCCACATCTAAGAGAGTCTGCCAACGTCCACATCTAAGAGAGTCTGCCGACGTCCACATCTAAGAGAGTCTGCCAACGTCCACATCTAAGAGAGTCTGCCAACGTCCACATCTAAGAGAGTCTGCCGACGTCCACGTCAACATCTAAGAGAGTCTGCCGACGTCCACGTCAACATCTAAGAGAGTCTGCCAACGTCCACGTTAACATCTAAGAGAGTCTGCCAACGTCCACATCTAAGAGAGTCTGCCAACGTCCACGTCAACATCTAAGAGAGTCTGCCAACGTCCACGTCAACATCTAAGAGAGTCTGCCAACGTCCACATCTAAGAGAGTCTGCCAACGTCCACGTCAACATCTAAGAGAGTCTGCCAACGTCCACGTCAACATCTAAGAGAGTCTGCCAACGTCCACGTCAACATCTAAGAGAGTCTGCTGATACCGACATGCAAAGAGAGTGTTTTAGTCCCCTGACAAGTACATGCTCATCCCTAACCCCGACAGAACCTTAAAGACTGATGGTGAACACATGGACTTAGTAACACCCTCTGGTACTCACATGACTGGATCAAACATGTTTCTGATCTTCAGACACGGTGTTAAACTGTTGGGAGGGGAGTTCCTCCTGTCCAGAGGGAACGCTGAGAGAAGAGAGACAGACAGGAAAGAGACGTTCGATGGAGAAAAAGACAGGAAATGTGTTAGATGGACAAGAGACAGACAAGAGACGCTAGATGGACAGTATAGCAGCAGGGAAGAAACATTTTCTTATTTCTGACATGAAACTACACGACCAAAAAGGACGTGGACATCGAACATCACATTTCGTAACCACGGGTATTAATAGGGAGTTGGTAGTGCCCTACGTAGGGAACAGGGTGCCATTTGGGAGCACACTAGGAATGGGGGACGGGTTAGTTACCTTTGCCCTGCCAGACTTTGGAGGGGATGAGTGAGATCTGGTCGCAGCTCAGAGAGGGCTGGAGCCACCTCCACACCAGGAAGTCGGCTCCGCCAATCCGCTGAGACTCTGTCCTGATACGGCTCTCATTGGCTGAGAGGAAGGTCACAGCCCGGTCCCAAACCTTCTTCAGCTTCTTTCTGAATGGTAGAATAGAAACAAACAGTCATTATGACTAGCTTGTCTCTAAATGGTAGAATAGAAACTAACATAGCTTGACACTCTAACCACATAGCCTAGTGGTTAAAGTGTAGAGGTGGCAGGGTAGCCTAGTGGTTAGAGTGTAGAGGTGGCAGGGTAGCCTAGTGGTTAGAGTGTAGAGGCAGCAGGGTAGCCTAGTGGTTAGAGTGTAGAGGCGGCAGGGTAGCCTAGTGGTTAGAGTGGAGGGGCGGCAGGGTAGCCTAGTGGTTAGAGTGTAGAGGTGGCAGGGTAGCCTAGTGGTTAGAGTGTAGAGGTGGCAGGGTAGCCTAGTGGTTAGAGTGTAGAGGCGGCAGGGTAGCCTAGTGGTTAGAGTGTAGAGGCGGCAGGGTAGCCTAGTGGTTAGAGTGGAGAGGCGGCAGGGTAGCCTAGTGGTTAGAGTGTAGAGGCGGCAGGGTAGCCTAGTGGTTAGAGTGTAGAGGCGGCAGGGTAGCCTTGTGGTTAGAGTGTAGAGGCGGCAGGGTAGCCTAGTGGTTAGAGTGTAGAGGCGGCAGGGTAGCCTAGTGGTTAGAGTGTAGAGGCGGCAGGGTAGCCTAGTGGTTAGAGTGTAGAGGCGGCAGGGTAGCCTAGTGGTTAGAGTGTAGAGGCGGCAGGGTAGCCTAGTGGTTAGAGTGTAGAGGGGGCAGGGTAGCCTAGTGGTTAGAGTGTAGAGGGGGCAGGGTAGCCTAGTGGTTAGAGTGTAGAGGCGGCAGGGTAGCCTAGTGGTTAGAGTGTAGAGGTGGCAGGGTAGCCTAGTGGTTAGAGTCTAGAGGTGGCAGGGTAGTCTAGTGGTTAGAGTGGAGGGGTGGCAGGGTAGCCTAGTGGTTAGAGTGTAGAGGCGGCAGGGTAGCCTAGTGGTTAGAGTGTAGAGGCGGCAGGGTAGCCTAGTGGTTACAGTTAATAAATTCTGATATAATTCTGCCAGGAAGGTAAGAAAAAAAAAAGTTATTATCGTGCATAGTCAGGTTAATATAATAGTTATTATCGTGCATAGTCAGGTTAATATAATAGTTATTATCGTGCATAGTCAGGTTAATATAATAGTTATTATCGTGCATAGTCAGGTTAATATAATAGTTATTATTGTGCATAGTCAGGTTAATATAATAGTTATTATTGTGCATAGTCAGGTTAATATAATAGTTATTATCGTGCATAGTCAGGTTAATATAATAGTTATTATCGCGCATAGTCAGGTTAATATAATAGTTATTATCGTGCATAGTCAGGTTAATATAATAGTTATTATTGTGCATAGTCAGGTTAATATAATAGTTATTATTGTGCATAGTCAGGTTAATATAATAGTTATTATCGTGCATAGTCAGGTTAATATAATAGTTATTATTGTGCATAGTCAGGTTAATATAATAGTTATTATTGTGCATAGTCAGGTTAATATAATAGTTATTATTGTGCATAGTCAGGTTAATATAATAGTTATTATTGTGCATAGTCAGGTTAATATAATAGTTATTATCGTGCATAGTCAGGTTAATATAATAGTTATTATCGTGCATAGTCAGGTTAATATAATAGTTATTATCGTGCATAGTCAGGTTAATATAATAGTTATTATTGTGCATAGTCAGGTTAATATAATAGTTATTATTGTGCATAGTCAGGTTAATATAATAGTTTGACACTATATGAAGTATAGTGAGGGATGAGTAGGTAGGAGGTTAGTACTGACCTGTCCTGGGGTTGGACCAGGTAGTCTCTGACGTGAGGGATGGGCAGGTAGTAGGTTAGTACTGACCTGTCCTGGGGTTGGACCAGGGAGTCTCTGACGTGAGGGATGGGCAGGTAGTAGGTTAGTACTGACCTGTCCTGGGGTTGGACCAGGGAGTCTTTGACGTGAGGGATGGGCAGGTAGGAGGTTAGTACTCACCTGTCCTGGGGTTGGACCAGGGAGTCTCTGACGTGAGGGATGGGCAGGTAGGAGGTTAGTACTGACCTGTCCTGGGGTTGGACCAAGGAGTCTCTGACGTGAGGGATGGGCAGGTAGTAGGTTAGTACTGACCTGTCCTGGGGCTGAACCAGGGAGTCTCTGACGTGAGGGATGGGCAGGTAGTAGGTTAGTACTGACCTGTCCTGGGGCTGAACCAGGTAGTCTCTGACATGAGGGATGGGCAGGTAGGAGGTTAGTACTGACCTGTCCTGGGGTTGGACCAGGTAGTCTCTGACGTGAGGGATGGGTAGGAGGTTAGTACTGACCTGTCCTGGGGTTGGACCAGGGAGTCTCTGACGTGAGGGATGGGCAGGTAGTAGGTTAGTACTGACCTGTCCTGGGGTTGGACCAGGGAGTCTCTGACGTGAGGAATGGGCAGGTAGGAGGTTAGTACTCACCTGTCCTGGGGTTGGACCAGGGAGTCTCTGACGTGAGGGATGGGCAGGTAGTAGGTTAGTACTGACCTGTCCTGGGGCTGAACCAGGGAGTCTCTGACGTGAGGGATGGGCAGGTAGTAGGTTAGTACTGACCTGTCCTGGGGCTGAACCAGGTAGTCTCTGACGTGAGGGATGGGCAGGTAGGAGGTTAGTACTGACCTGTCCTGGGGTTGGACCAGGGTGTCTCTGACGTGAGGGATGGGCAGGTAGTAGGTTAGTACTGACCTGTCCTGGGGTTGGACCAGGTAGTCTCTGACGTGAGGGATAGGTAGGAGGTTAGTACTGACCTATCCTGGGGTTGGACCAGGGAGTCTCTGACGTGAGGGATGGGCAGGTAGGTTAGTACTCACATGTCCTGGGGCTGAACCAGGGAGTCACTGACGTGAGGGATGGGCAGGTAGGAGGTTAGTACTGACCTGTCCTGGGGTTGAACCAGGGAGTCTCTGACGTGAGGGATGGGCAGGTAGGAGGTTAGTACTCACCTGTCCTGGGGTTGGACCAGGGAGTCTCTGACATGAGGAATGGGCAGGTAGGGCTGGAGGTCATTGTTTTCCTGACACGATGCGTTGTGGATCTTCAGAACACCGATGATTCTCTCCACCATGTCATACATCTGCCTGGTCTCCTCTTCCTCTCTCCTCCAACGATACTTCATATAGTAGAATACACCCCACACCAGACCAATCACTAGAGAGAGAGAGAAGGTTAGATTAAATACTTCATATAGTAGAATACACCTCACACCAGACCAATCACTAGAGAAGGAGAGAAGGTTAGATTAGATACTTCATATAGTAGAATACACCTCACACCAGACCAATCACTAGAGAAGGAGAGAAGGTTAGATTAGATACTTCATATAGTAGAATACACCTCACACCAGACCAATCACTAGAGAGAGGTTAGATTAGATACTTCATATAGTAGAATACACCTCACACCAGACCAATCACTAGAGAGAGGTTAGATTAGATACTTCATATAGTAGAATACACCTCACACCAGACCAATCACTAGAGAGAGAAGGTTAGATTAGATACTTCATATAGTAGAATACACCTCACACCAGACCAATCACTAGAGAGAGAAGGTTAGATTAAATACTTCATATAGTAGAATACACCTCACACCAGACCAATCACTAGAGAGGTTAGATTAGATACTTCATATAGTAGAATACACCCCACACCAGACCAATCACTAGAGAGAGAGAGAAGGTTAGATTAGATACTTCATATAGTAGAATACACCTCACACCAGACCAATCACTAGAGGTTAGATTAGATACTTCATATAGTAGAATACACCCCACACCAGACCAATCACTAGAGAGAGAGAGAGAAGGTTAGATTAGATACTTCATATAGTAGAATACACCTCACACCAGACCAATCACTAGAGAGAGAGAGAAGGTTAGATTAGATACTTCATATAGTAGAATACACCTCACACCAGACCAATCACTAGAGGTTAGATTAGATACTTCATATAGTAGAATACACCTCACACCAGACCAATCACTAGAGAGAGGTTAGATTAGATACTTCATATAGTAGAATACACCTCACACCAGACCAATCACTAGAGAGAGAGAGAAGGTTAGATTAGATACTTCATATAGTAGAATACACCTCACACCAGACCAATCACTAGAGAGAGGTTAGATTAGATACTTCATATAGTAGAATACACCTCACACCAGACCAATCACTAGAGAGAGAGAGAGAAGGTTAGATTAGATACTTCATATAGTAGAATACACCCCACACCAGACCAATCACTAGAGAGAGGTTAGATTAGATACTTCATATAGTAGAATACACCTCACACCAGACCAATCACTAGAGAGAGAAGGTTAGATTAGATACTTCATATAGTAGAATACACCTCACACCAGACCAATCACTAGAGAGAGAGAGAAGGTTAGATTAGATACTTCATATAGTAGAATACACCCCACACCAGACCAATCACTAGAGAGAGGTTAGATTAGATACTTCATATAGTAGAATACAACTCACACCAGACCAATCACTAGAGAGAGAAGGTTAGATTAGATACTTCATATAGTAGAATACACCTCACACCAGACCAATCACTAGAGAGAGAGAGAAGGTTAGATTAGATACTTCATATAGTAGAATACACCTCACACCAGACCAATCACTAGAGAGAGAGAGAGAAGGTTAGATTAGATACTTCATATAGTAGAATACACCCCACACCAGACCAATCACTAGAGAGAGAGAGGTTAGATTAGATACTTCATATAGTAGAATACACCCCACACCAGACCAATCACTAGAGAGAGAGAGGTTAGATTAGATACTTCATATAGTAGAATACACCTCACACCAGACCAATCACTAGAGAGAGGTTAGATTAGATACTTCATATAGTAGAATACACCTCACACCAGACCAATCACTAGAGAGAGAGAGAAGGTTAGATTAGATACTTCATATAGTAGAATACACCTCTCACACCAGACCAATCACTAGAGAGAGGTTAGATTATTATGAGCAGCACCCTGTGGATGACTGTAAAGAGGAGGAGACATGTCTACCCTGTTAGGATGAGCAGCACCCTGTGGATGACTGTAAAGAGGAGGAGACATGTCTACCCTGTTAGGATGAGCAGCACCCTGTGGATGACTGTAAAGAGGAGAGGAGACATGTCTAACCTGTTAGGATGAGCAGCACCCTGTGGATGACTGTAAAGAGGAGAGGAGACATGTCTAACCTGTTAGGATGAGCAGCACCCTGTGGATGACTGTAAAGAGGAGGAGACATGTCTACCCTGTTAGGATGAGCAGCACCCTGTGGATGACTGTAAAGAGGAGGAGACATGTCTACCCTGTTAGGATGAGCAGCACCCTGTGGATGACTGTAAAGAGGAGAGGAGACATGTCTAACCTGTTAGGATGAGCAGCACCCTGTGGATGACTGTAAAGAGGAGAGGAGACATGTCTAACCTGTTAGGATGAGCAGCACCCTGTGGATGACTGTAAAGAGGAGGAGACATGTCTAACCTGTTAGGATGAGCAGCACCCTGTGGATGACTGTAAAGAGGAGGAGACATGTCTAACCTGTTAGGATGAGCAGCACCCTGTGGATGACTGTAAAGAGGAGGAGACATGTCTAACCTGTTAGGATGAGCAGCACCCTGTGGATGACTGTAAAGAGGAGGAGACCTGTTAGGATGAGCAGCACCCTGTGGATGACTGTAAAGAGGAGAGGAGACATGTCTAACCTGTTAGGATGAGCAGCACCCTGTGGATGACTGTAAAGAGGAGAGGAGACATGTCTAACCTGTTAGGATGAGCAGCACCCTGTGGATGACTGTAAAGAGGAGGAGACCTGTTAGGATGAGCAGCACCCTGTGGATGACTGTAAAGAGGAGGAGACATGTCTAACCTGTTAGGATGAGCAGCACCCTGTGGATGACTGTAAAGAGGAGGAGACATGTCTAACCTGTTAGGATGAGCAGCACCCTGTAGATGACTGTAAAGAGGAGGAGACATGTCTAACCTGTTAGGATGAGCAGCACCCTGTGGATGACTGTAAAGAGGAGGAGACATGTCTAACCTGTTAGGATGAGCAGCACCCTGTGGATGACTGTAAAGAGGAGGAGACATGTCTAACCTGTTAGGATGAGCAGCACCCTGTGGATGACTGTAAAGAGGAGGAGACCTGTTAGGATGAGCAGCACCCTGTGGATGACTGTAAAGAGGAGGAGACATGTCTAACCTGTTAGGATGAGCAGCACCCTGTGGATGACTGTAAAGAGGAGGAGACATGTCTAACCTGTTAGGATGAGCAGCACCCTGTGGATGACTGTAAAGAGGAGGAGACATGTCTAACCTGTTAGGATGAGCAGCACCCTGTGGATGACTGTAAAGAGGAGGAGACATGTCTAACCTGTTAGGATGAGCAGCACCCTGTGGATGACTGTAAAGAGGAGGAGACCTGTTAGGATGAGCAGCACCCTGTGGATGACTGTAAAGAGGAGACATGTCTAACCTGTTAGGATGAGCAGCACCCTGTGGATGACTGTAAAGAGGAGAGGAGACATGTCTAACCTGTTAGGATGAGCAGCACCCTGTGGATGACTGTAAAGAGGAGGAGACATGTCTAACCTGTTAGGATGAGCAGCACCCTGTGGATGACTGTAAAGAGGAGGAGACATGTCTAACCTGTTAGGATGAGCAGCACCCTGTGGATGACTGTAAAAAAGGCTCTTCTGAAGCGACAGGAGAAGGACATCTTGGGGTGGGTCGACTCCAGACGAGTCACCTCACTCACGTCCGCTACTGCCTCCTCTGGGTTATCCCCGATCAGCCTGGGAGGAGGAGAGGGAGAGAAGGAGTGAGGGAGAGAAGGAGTGAGGGGAAGAGGGAGAGAGAAGAGAGGAGGGGGAGAAGGGGAAGAGAAGAGAGGAGGGAGGGAGAGAGAGAAGGAGGTGGAGGAGAGAGAGAAGGGGGAGGGAGAGAGAGAAGGGGGAGGGAAGAGAGGAGGGAGAGAAGGAGTGAGGGGGAGGAGGGAGAGAGAAGAGAGGGGAGGAGGGAGAGAGAAGAGAGGAGGAGGAGGGAGAGAGAAGAGAAGAGGGAGAGAGAAGAGAGGAGGGAGAGAGAAGAGAGGAGGGAGAGAGAAGAGAGGAGGGAGAGAGAAGAGAGGAGGGAGAGAGAAGAGAGGAGGGAGAGAGAAGAGAGGAGGGAGAGAGGAGGGAGAGAGGAGGGAGAGAAGGAGGGGGGAGAGAAGAGAGGAGGGGAGCGAAAGGAAGGGGGGAGGAGGGAGAGAGAGAGAGGAGGGAGATAGGAGAGGGGGGGGAGAGGGATGTTCCATTAGTATGAGAATACATCATAGGGGTTGATAACAGGGTTAGGCACCAAACACAAGAACACAGACAAACAGAGAGGGACCACCCAAACAGGGAGGGACCACCCAATCAGAGAGGGACCACCCAATCAGAGAGGGACCACCCAATCAGAGAGGGACCACCCAATCAGAGAGGGACCACCCAATCAGAGAGGGACCACCCAATCAGAGAGGGACCACCCAATCAGAGAGGGACCACCTGTCCGATATGAAATGCCTGTTTCTGTTTTCCACCCAATCAGTGTCCTAATGACCACCACCCAATCATGCCTCCCAATCAGAGAATCACCCAATCAGAAGAGAAACCAATCAGGTTACCACCCAATGCCAGGGACCACCCAAACAGTCCCCCCAAACTAATGACCACCCAATCCCGATACCTCTCCAATCAGAGACTCTTAAATGAGAAACCATGGTCTGATATGAAATGCCTGTTTCTGTTTTCCCCTGTCCTAATGACCACGACCCGATATGCTCTCCTCTTCAGAGAATCTTATAAGAGAAACCATGGTTACCGTATGCCAACGTCCTCCCCTGTCCTATTGACCACGACCCGATATGCTCTCCTCTTCAGAGAATCTTAGAAGAGAAACCATGGTTACCGTATGCCAACGTCCTCCCCTGTCCTAATGACCACGACCCGATATGCTCTCCTCTTCAGAGAATCTTAGAAGGGAAACCATGGTTACCGTATGCCAACGTCCTCCCCTGTCCTAATGCCCACGTCCCGATATGCTCTCCTCTTCAGAGAATCTTACAACTTCCGGCGCCGACAGAGATGGCCGCCTCGCGCGTTCTAGGAAACTACGCATTTTTTTTTTTTTTTTTTACATGTTATTTCTTACATTAGTACCCCAGGTCATCTTAGGTTTCTTATGCAGTTTTTTGATCAACTCACCATCAGTACGACCAAGAATATGATTTTCGCGACGCGGATCCTGTGTTCTGCCTTTCAACCAGGACGACGGAATGGATCCCATGCGGCGACCCAAAAAAACGACTCCGTAAAAGAGGGAAACGAAGCGGTCTTCTGGTCAGACTCCGGAGACGGGCACATCGTGCACCACTCCCTAGCATTCTTCGCCAGTATCCAGTCTCTTGACAACAAGGTTGATGAAATCCGAGCAAGGGTAGCATTCCAGAGGGACATCAGAGACTGTAATGTTCTTTGCTTCACGGAAACATGGCTCACTGGAGAGACGCTATCGGAGGCGGTGCAGCCAGCGGATTTCTCCCCGCATCGCGCCGACAGAAACAAACATCTTTCTGGTAAGAAGAGTGGCGGGGGCGTATGCCTCATGACTAACGAGACGTGTTGTGATCAAAGAAACATACAGGAACTCAAATCCTTCTGTTCACCTGATTTAGAATTCCTCACAATCAAATGTCGACCGCATTATCTACCAAGAGAATTCTCTTCGATTATAATCACAGCCGTATATATTCCCCCCCAAGCAGACACATCGATGGCTCTGAACGAACTTTATTTGACTCTTTGCAAACTGGAATCCATTTATCCGGAGGCTGCATTCATTGTAGCTGGGGATTTTAACAAGGCTAATCTGAAAACAAGACTCCCTAAATTTTATCAGCATATCGATTGCGCAACCAGGGGTGGAAAAACCTTGGATCATTGTTACTCTAACTTCCGCGACACATATAAGGCCCTGCCCCGCCCTCCTTTCGGAAAAGCTGACAACGACTCCATTTTGAGGACAATACAGTGCCACTGACACGGCCTGCAACGAAAACATGCGGACTCTCCTTCACTGCAGCCGAGGTGAGTAAGACATTTAAACGTGTTAACCCTCGCAGGCTGCAGGCCCAGACGGCATCCCCAGCCGCGCCCTCAGAGCATGCGCAGACCAGCTGGCCGGTGTGTTTACGGACATATTCAATCAATCCCTATACCAGTCTGCTGTTCCCACATGCTTCAAGAGGGCCACCATTGTTCCTGTTCCCAAGAAAGCTAAGGTAACTGAGCTAAACGACTACCGCCCGTAGCACTCACTTCCGTCATCATGAAGTGCTTTGAGAGACTAGTCAAGGACCATATCACCTCCACCCTACCTGACACCCTAGACCCACTCCAATTTGCTTACCGCCCAAATAGGTCCACAGACGATGCAATCTCAACCACACTGCACACTGCCCTAACCCATCTGGACAAGAGGAATACCGATGTGAGAATGCTGTTCATCGACTACAGCTCGGCATTCAACACCATAGTACCCTCCAAGCTCGCCATCAAGCTCGAGAACCTGGGTCTCAACCCCGCTCTGTGCAACTGGGTACTGGACTTCCTGACGGGCCGCCCCCAGGTGGTGAGGGTAGGCAACAACATCTCCACCCCGCTGATCCTCAACACTGGGGCCCCACAAGGGTGCGTTCTGAGCCCTCTCCTGTACTCCCTGTTCACCCACGACTGCGTGGCCACCCACGCCTCCAACTCAATCATCAAGTTTGCGGACAACACAACAGTGGTAGGCTTGATTACCAACAACGACGAGACGGCCTACAGGGAGGAGGTGAGGGCCCTCGGAGTGTGGTGTCAGGAAAATAACCTCACACTCAACGTCAACAAAACTAAGGAGATGATTGTGGACTTCAGGAAACAGCAGAGGGAACACCCCCCTATCCACATCGATGGAACAGTAGTGGAGAGGGTAGTAAGTTAAGTTCCTCGGTATACACATCACAGACAAACTGAATTGGTCCACTCACACTGACAGCATCGTGAAGAAGGAGCAGCAGCACCTCTTCAACCTCAGGAGGCTGAAGAAATTTGGCTTGTCACCAAAAGCACTCACAAACTTCTACAGATGCACAATCGAGAGCATCCTGGTGGGCTGTATTACTCCAACTGCCCTCAACCGTAAGGCTCTCCAGAGGGTAAGTGAGGTCTGCACAACGCATCACCGGGGCAAACTACCTGCCCTCCAGGACACCTACACCACCCGATGTTACAGGAAGGCCATAAAGATCATCAAAGGACATCAACCACCCGACCCACTGCCTGTTCACCCCGCTATCATCCAGAAGGCGAGGTCAGTACAGGTGCATCAAAGCTGGGACCGAGAGACTGAAAAACAGCTTCTATCTCAAGGCCATCAGACTGTTAAACAGCCACCACTAACATTGAGTGGCTGCTGCCAACACACTGACACTGACTCAAATCCAGCCACTTAAATAATGGGAATTGATGGGAAATGATGTAAAATATATCACTAGCCACTTTAAACAATGCTACCTAATATAATGTTTACATACCCTACATTATTCATCTCATATGCATACGTATATACTGTACTCTATATCATCCTTATGTAATACATGTATCACTAGCCACTTTAACTATGCCACTTTGTTTACATTACTCACCTCATATGTATATACTGTACTCGATACCATCTACTGTATGCTGCTCTGTACCATCACTCATTCATATATCTTTATGTACATATTCTTTATCCCCTTACACTGTGTATAAGACAGTAGTTTTGGAATTGTTAGTTAGATTACTCGTTGGTTATTACTGCATTGTCGGAACTAGAAGCACAAGCATTTCACTACACTCGCATTAACATCTGCTAACCATGTGTATGTGACAAATTTGATTTGATTTGATTTCTTAGAAGAGAAACCATGGTTACCGTATGCCAACGTCCTCCCCTGTCCGTATGATCCACTCCAGAGCGAGGAGAACCCAGAAACGGTACTGTTCATTCTGCTGCAGGAGATAGTCAGAGGCTTCCTTCAGAGACAGGCTCCTGTTGGCCTGCTGCTGCTCCGGGGGCGGTACAGTCATGTTGGCCTGATGGGGACAACATTAACGTGAGCTGCAGATAAACCACTTATTATAAGAAGGGCGGAGACAGACAGATGGGGGAGGAGACAGAGAGACGGGGGCGGAGACAGACAGAGACAGACAGACGGGGGGCGGAGACAGACAGACGGGGGCGGAGACAGACAGACGGGGGGCGGAGACAGACAGACGGGGCGGAGACAGACAGACGGGGCGACAGACAGACAGACGGGGCGGAGACAGACAGACGGACAGACAGACGGGGGGCGGAGACAGAGACAGACGACAGACAGACGGAGACGGAGACAGACAGACGGGGGGTGGAGGAGACAGACGGGGCGGAGACAGACAGGGGGGGCACAGGCGGGCGGGAGGAGACAGACGGGGGGCGGAGACAGACAGACGGGGCGGAGACAGACAGACGGGGGCGGAGACAGACAGACGGGGGCGGAGACAGACAGACGGGGCAGGGGGCGGAGACAGACAGGAGACAGGGGGCGGAGACAGACAGGCGGTGGGCGGAGACAGACAGAGACAGGCGGGCGGAGACAGACAGACGGACAGGCGGGCGGAGACAGACAGGCGGGGGAGACAGACGGAGACAGACAGACGGGGGGCGGAGACAGACAGGCAGGGGGCGGAGACAGACAGACAGGGGCGGAGACAGACAGACGGGGGACAGGAGACAGACAGACGGGGGGCGGAGACAGACAGACAGGGGGCGGAGACAGGCAGACAGGCGGGCGGAGACAGACAGACAGACAGGGGGCGGAGACAGACAGACGGGGGGCGGAGACAGACAGGCAGACGGGGGGAGACAGACAGGCAGAGACAGACAGGCAGGCGGGCGGAGACAGACAGGCGGGCGGACGGTGGGCGGAGACAGACAGGCGGGCGGAGACGGAGGACAGACAGAGACAGGTGGGCGGAGACAGACAGACGGCGGGCGGAGACAGACAGACAGACAGGCGGGCGGAGACAGACAGGCAGGCGGAGACGGAGAGGCAGACAGGCGGGCGGAGACAGACAGACAGGCAGGGCGGAGACAGACAGGTGACAGGCGGAGACAGACAGGCGGGCGGAGACAGACAGTGGGCGGAGACAGACAGGCAGACAGGCGGGCGGAGACAGACAGGCAGACAGGCGGGCGGAGACAGACAGGCAGACAGGCGGGCGGAGACAGACAGGCGGGCGGAGACAGACAGACGGCGGGCGGAGACAGACAGGCGGGCGGGCGGAGACAGACAGGCAGACAGGCAGACAGACAGGGGGCGGAGACAGACAGGCAGACAGGCGGGCGGAGACAGACAGGCAGACAGGAGGAGACAGACAGGCGGGCGGGCGGGAGGAGACAGACAGGCAGACAGGCGGGCGGGAGGAGACAGACAGGCAGACAGGCGGGCGGAGACAGACAGGCAGACAGGTGGGCGGAGACAGACAATGCAGGTGTAGAAGCACGGTGGCTAGGAAAAACTCCTAGAAAGGCCAGAACCTAGGAAGAGACCTAGAGAGGAACCAGGCTATGAGGGGTGGCCAGTCCTCTTCTGGCTGTACCAGGTGGAGATTATAAACCTAGAGAGGAACCAGGCTCTGAGAGAACCAGGCTCTGAGAGATTATAAACCTAGAGAGGAACCAGGCTCTGAGAGGAGGCCAGTCCTCTTCTAGCTACCGAAAAGTTCTTAAAACGTACCAGCAATATGAGCCAGGTGGTCGTGAAGGTTGAGGAGGAGTTTCAGAATGGTGTCCTTCTCCGTCTTGTCCTGAAATCCAGAAAACATCAAGTCAATATTTTAGTTTCGGTATAACAGACATCTGTCATTACAACATGTAGAGCTAAAACATCTATTTATTCATTTAGATGTACCACAGATAACTAAATGTTCTCCAGGTAAATGCTCATGTGTGGCAGAATAAAATATATTGTTTCATGTAGATGACTATATATAATCTATATATCTTTCAGTCCTTTATGTTACAATACAATCCCTGCCCCTCGTAGGAGGGCCTGTTATCTTTTGGTAGGCCGTCATTATAAATACTTAACTGACTTGTCTAGTTAAATAAAACTGTTAAATTAAATACAAATAAACAATATCACTGTATTTGCTAGTCGGGCCTCAAACAAACGTTTTGGTCAACCAGTCTCTGTGGCAGGTAGATTAATAAATATAATCTACCAGCCACTCAGATTTTCTGCCAAAATTACTACAAAAAAAAAAAAACCCAGGTAAGCTTTAAAGTTCATTAAATATATATTACTAATCAGACGGGCTTAATTTCATGAAATATTTTGTGACTTTACTAAAATATGATGTAACCTGCCCCTTTTTAAAGGGTGGGAGGTTACCGCGGTAACCTCGTGTTATGTTTGTTGCCAGGGAGACAGAGAGTCTGACGAGCAGAAACTCTTGAAACTCAATCTAAGCTTGTGAACAAAACAAAAATGTAAAAACAGACAAGAACCGTGTAGTGGGGAGTGGGGGGACCGTGAAGTGGGAGACCGTGAAGTGGGAGACCGTGAAGTGGGAGGGGGGACCGTGAAGTGGGAGGGGGGACAGTGTAGTGGGAGAGGGGGGACCGTGTAGTGGGAGACCGTGTAGTGGGAGAGGGGGGACCGTGTAGTGGGAGGGGGGGGGACCGTGTAGTGGGAGGGGGACCGTGTAGTGGGATGGGGGGACCGTGTAGTGGGGAGTGAGGGGGACCGTGTAGTGGGATGGGGGGACCGTGTAGTGGGATGGGGGGACCGTGTAGTGGGGAGTGAGGGGGACCGTGTAGTGGGGAGTGAGGGGGACCGTGTAGTGGGGAGTGAGGGGGACTGTGTAGTGGGGAGTGGGGGGACCGTGTAGTGGGGAGTGGGGGGACCGTGTAGTGGGGAGTGGGGGGACCGTGTAGTGGGGAGTGGGAGGGACCGTGTAGTGGGGAGTGGGGGGACCGTGTAGTGGGATGGGGGGGACCGTGTAGTGGGATGGGGGACCGTGTAGTGGGATGGGGGGACCGTGAAGTGGGAGGGGGACCGTGAAGTGGGAGACCGTGAAGTGGGAGGGGGACCGTGAAGTGGGAGGGGGACCGTGAAGTGGGAGGGGGGGACCGTGAAGTGGGAGGGGGGGACCGTGAAGTGCACCGTTTTGTAAGGGCCCAGAATGCAGTGGGCGGTCTGCAGATGTTCATGTTCGGCCCTGATTGCTAGACTGCGACACAAACTCGGCCTTTAGACTAGGGCCAAAATTATAAGAAAATATACTTACATAAGAACTGTCAAACTCGCTGCCAAACGGGTGGTTCTTAACTGAGGAAAGAACAAAAATACAGACATTATCATCCAACCACGCCCCTTTCATCCAACCACGCCCCCTTCATCAAACCACGCCCCTTTCATCCAACATTTGAAACACAGGGGACAATAATGACAGACAGTAAATGAATACATCACAGAAATATGGTCTTTCATAACCTGGCGTCGTTAACCTGGCGTAGGCCGTCATTGTAAATAAGAATTTGTTCTTAACTGGCTTGCCTAGTTAAATTAAGGTTAAATAAAACATAAAGAGTGAGGGTTGAGGAGAGAGAGAAGAGCAGACATCACAGTGAGGGTCGAGGAGAGAGAAGAGCAGACATCACAGTGAGGGTTGAGGAGAGAGCAGACATCACAGTGAGGGTTGAGGAGAGAGAGAAGAGCAGACATCACAGTGAGGGTTGAGGACAGAGAGAAGAGCAGACATCACAGTGAGGGTTGAGGACAGAGAGAAGAGCAGACATCACAGTGAGGGTTGAGGAGAGAGAGAAGAGCAGACATCACAGTGAGGGTTGAGGAGAGAGAGAAGAGCAGACATCACAGTGAGGGTTGAGGAGAGAGAGAGAAGAGCAGACATCACAGTGAGGGTTGAGGAGAGAGAGAGAAGAGCAGACATCACAGTGAGGGTTGAGGAGAGAGAGGAGAGCAGACATCACAGTGAGGGTTGAGGAGAGAGAGAGAGAGAGAGAGAGAGAGAGAGAGAGAGAGAGAGAGAGAGAAGAGCAGACATCACAGTGAGGGTTGAGGACAGAGAGAAGAGCAGACATCACAGTGAGGGTTGAGGACAGAGAGAAGAGCAGACATCACAGTGAGGGTTGAGGAGAGAGAGAAGAGCAGACATCACAGTGAGGGTTGAGGAGAGAGAGAAGAGCAGACATCACAGTGAGGGTTGAGGGGGGAGCAGACTGTTGTGTCACACGTGAGTCACTGTCTGAACACGAGGCTGGATGCAGACCAACATTAGCAGGGCTGTGGTGAACTAGTGAGTGTGAGCATTGTACACACACACACACACACACACACACACACACACACACACACACACACACACACACACACACACACACACACACACACACACACACACACACACACACACACACACACACACACACACACACACACACACACACACACACACACACACACACACACGTATCATTGATTAAAGTAGCGGGTGTTACATTAACACAGTCTACGATTAACACATTAACAACGCTACAGACGGTAGCCAATGGGGTCTGTCCATAACGGCCCTCTATTCCCTACGTAGTGCACTACTTGGAGAACAGGGCCCTACATGACTCAGACCAAATTCATATGATTCATGCATGAGTTCGACCAATTTAATTCCAAATGGGGTCAACTGAGAGCTCTGGGCGTCTGCAGTTCAAACACCATTTCGCAATGTGCATTGTTTTATATATATTTGCTGGGCAGTGCCCTTCACTCTGTGGATGATTTGCATGATTTACAATACAGTCATCAGCCGACTACCAGCAGCAGCCTGACTCGGTCTGCTGAAGTGAAGAGCTTCTAGTTATCAGCCTAGCTAGTGTCTAATCCGACAGGGACAGAGGGAGCTGGAGGAACCTAGCTAGTGTCTCATCCGACAGGGACAGAGGGAGCTGGAGGAACCTAGCTAGTGTCTCATCCGACAGGGACAGAGGGAGCTGGAGGAACCTAGCTAGTGTCTCATCCGACAGGGACAGAGGGAGCTGGAGGAACCTAGCTAGTGTCTCATCCGACAGGGACAGAGGGAGCTGGAGGAACCTAGCTAGTGTCTCATCCAACAGGGACAGAGGGAGCTGGAGGAACCTAGCTAGTGTCTAATCCGACAGGGACAGAGGGAGCTGGAGGAACCTAGCTAGTGTCTAATCCAACAGGGAGCTGGAGGAACCTAGCTAGTGTCTAATCCGACAGGGACAGAGGGAGCTGGAGGAACCTAGCTAGTGTCTAATCCAACAGGAACAGGAGCTGGAGGAACCTAGCTAGTGTCTAATCCAACAGGGACAGGAGCTGGAGGAACCTAGCTAGTGTCTAATCCAACAGGGACAGGAGCTGGAGGAACCTAGCTAGTGTCTAATCCGACAGGGACAGAGGGAGCTGGAGGAACCTAGCTAGTGTCTCATCCAACAGGGACAGAGGGAGCTGGAGGAACCTAGCTAGTGTCTAATCCAACAGGGACAGGAGCTGGAGGAACCTAGCTAGTGTCTAATCCGACAGGGACAGAGGGAGCTGGAGGAACCTAGCTAGTGTCTAATCCAACAGGGAGCTGGAGGAACCTAGCTAGTGTCTACCGCCTGCTGCACCTACTAACAGAGCAGTAAGTGTTGTTGGGGTGTGTGTGTCCTAGACAGGGGAAATCACTGGTCTCTCTGTACTTCCTGCTCTGCTCCCCATCTGCATCTCAAATGTACATTTTACAAACATTTGAGTCATTTAACAGACGCTCTTATCCAGAGAGACTTACAGTAGGGTGTCATTTAGCTGATTCTCTTATCCAGAGAGACTTACAGTAGGGAGTCATTTAGCAGACGCTCTTATACAGAGAGACTTACAGTAGAGAGTAATTTAACTGCTTCTCTTATCCAGAGAGACTTACAGTAGGGAGTCATTTAGCAGACGCTCTTATACAGAGAGACTTACAGTAGAGAGTCATTTAACTGATTCTCTTATCCAGAGAGACTTACAGTAGGGAGTCATTTAACTGATTCTCTTATCCAGAGAGACTTACAAGAGCAATTAGGGTTAAGTGACTTGCTCAAGGGCACCGACAGATTTTTACACCTAGTTGGCTTGGGGATTCGAACCAGCCCCCCCCGGCCTGCCCCAGTCTCCCCTCCCCCTGCCTGCCCCAGTCTCCCCTCCCCCTGCCTGCCCCAGTCTCCCCTCCCCCCGGCCTGCCCCAGTCTCCCCGCCCCCGGCCTGCCCCAGTCTCCCCGCCCCCGGCCTGCCCCAGTCTCCCCGCCCCCGGCCTGCCCCAGTCTCCCGGCCTGCCCCAGTCTCCCCACCCCCCGGCCTGCCCCAGTCTCCCGCCCCAGTCTCCCCGCCCCCGGCCTGCCCCAGTCTCCCCGCCCCGCCCCAGTCTCCCGCCCCCACCGGCCAGCCCCAGTCTCCCCTCCCCTCTATACAGAGAGCTGGTAGTGAAAGGTTTAATTATAATGAATGAAAACCTGTAGGCACAAATTTGTCTAAAATACACAATGGTTGGGGGTACATATATATATGTACTGAGAAACTAACTGCACTGTAAAATGCTGCTGAATGGGATCATTGAATATTTCATGTGTTTTGTGGCTAGGACAGCACTCACTGGTGTAGTTGTGAGGTTGCATAAGAGTGTAGCTGCAGTGTCCAGACAGGCATAGGGCATCTTACAAGCTGGTTTGGCTAATGCCAGTCATTTGCTTAGGTCTATAGGTTGAATAGCTCACTGTAAATACTACAGTATGTGTATTAAAAAGGCTTTAATCGAGTCATTTCTATGAGCATACTCTGAAACACACACAGTGGGGTTGAATGGGCCGACAGTGGGCCGACCCGACAGTGGGCCGACAGTGGGCCGACCCGACAGTGGGCCGACAGTGGGCCGACAGTGGGCCGACAGTGGGCCGACAGTGGGCCGACCCGACAGTGGGCCGACCCGACAGTGGGCCGACCCGACAGTGGGCCGACCCGACAGTGGGCCGACCCGACAGTGGGCCGATAGTTCGCTACGGAAGCCAACAGATGGAGGTAGCTGTCTATGCTGACGTGCTAAAATGTCTGCTGTGCCCTCCATAAAGAAGAAGTGTCCCTCTATGTAGAATGATGATGTAGGACTTCCTGTCTCTGAAGGTGTGAATGGCTAAGGGGGGGGCGATGACACAACAACTGCTAGGCCCGCAGTACTTCTTTACATACCAAATGAGTCCTGTGAAATCATTGTTTTTTTTTAGGCCTAAACGTTTAGGTTCCCTGCAGCGATTTTCTGCTAAGAGTCAAATAACTGATTTTGATGTAAGACAACGAGTGACTCTGTGCAGAATAAAAATTTAAAAAAAACATAATGTACTGTGTAGTGTTATCTATGGGAATTCATTTCTGGAGTGTATATCTTCTTATTGTTTCCTCGCTGAATTTAAAAAATGTATCAATTTCAAAATATGTGTGTAGCAATTAAAAACTTCAGTTAGATTGTTTTCACATTACAATGTCCACAAGGCAAAAAAAAGTCTGGCCATCCGACGTATAAAGCAGTATCTAGGCAGTTAGTCACTAATAATCCTATGTATAAAGCAGTATCTAGACAGCCAGGCACTAATAATCCTATGTATAAAGCAGTATCTAGACAGCCAGTCACTAATAATCCTATGTATAAAGCAGTATCTAGACAGCCAGGCACTAATAATCCTATGTATAAAGCAGTATCTAGACAGCCAGTCACTAATAATCCTATGTATAAAGCAGTATCTAGACAGTTAGTCACTAATAATCCTATGTATAAAGCAGTATCTAGACAGCCAGTCACTAATAATCCTATGTATAAAGCAGTATCTAGACAGCCAGTCACTAATAATCCTATGTATAAAGCAGTATCTAGACAGCCAGTCACTAATAATCCTATGTATAAAGCAGTATCTAGACAGTCAGTCACTAATAATCCTATGTATAAAGCAGTATCTAGACAGTTAGTCACTAATAACCCTATGTATAAAGCAGTATCTAGGCAGTTAGTCACTAATAATCCTATGTATAAAGCAGTATCTAGACAGTTAGTCACTAATAATCCTATGTATAAAGCAGTATCTAGACAGTTAGTCACTAATAATCCTATGTATAAAGCAGTATCTAGACATCCAGTCACTAATAATCCTATGTATAAAGCAGTATCTAGGCAGTTAGTCACTAATAATCCTATGTATAAAGCAGTATCTAGACAGTTAGTCACTAATAACCCTATGTATAAAGCAGTATCTAGGCAGTTAGTCACTAATAACCCTATGTATAAAGCAGTATCTAGACAGTTAGTCACTAATAATCCTATGTATAAAGCAGTATCTAGACAGCCAGTCACTAATAATCCTATGTATAAAGCAGTATCTAGACAGCCAGTCACTAATAATCCTATGTATAAAGCAGTATCTAGACAGTTAGTCACTAATAATCCTATGTATAAAGCAGTATCTAGACAGCCAGTCACTAATAATCCTATGTATAAAGCAGTATCTAGACAGCCAGTCACTAATAACCCTATGTATAAAGCAGTATCTAGACAGCCAGTCACTAATAATCCTATGTATAAAGCAGTATCTAGACAGTTAGTCACTAATAATCCTATGTATAAAGCAGTATCTAGACAGTCAGGCACTAATAATCCTATGTATAAAGCAGTATCTAGACAGTTAGTCACTAATAACCCTATGTATAAAGCAGTATCTAGACAGTTAGTCACTAATAACCCTATGTATAAAGCAGTATCTAGACAGTCACTAATAATCCTATGTATAAAGCAGTATCTAGACAGCCAGTCACTAATAATCCTATGTATAAAGCAGTATCTAGACAGCCAGTCACTAATAATCCTATGTATAAAGCAGTATCTAGACAGCCAGTCACTAATAATCCTATGTATAAAGCAGTATCTAGACAGTTAGTCACTAATAATCCTATGTATAAAGCAGTATCTAGACAGTTAGTCACTAATAATCCTATGTATAAAGCAGTATCTAGACAGCCAGTCACTAATAATCCTATGTATAAAGCAGTATCTAGACAGTTAGTCACTAATAATCCTATGTATAAAGCAGTATCTAGACAGCCAGTCACTAATAATCCTATGTATAAAGCACTAGACAGCCAGTCACTAATAATCCTATGTATAAAGCAGTATCTAGACAGCCAGTCACTAATAATCCTATGTATAAAGCAGTATCTAGACAGTTAGTCACTAATAATCCTATGTATAAAGCAGTATCTAGACAGTTAGTCACTAATAATCCTATGTATAAAGCAGTATCTAGACAGTCAGGCACTAATAATCCTATGTATAAAGCAGTATCTAGACAGTTAGTCACTAATAACCCTATGTATAAAGCAGTATCTAGACAGTTAGTCACTAATAATCCTATGTATAAAGCAGTATCTAGACAGCCAGTCACTAATAATCCTATGTATAAAGCAGTATCTAGACAGCCAGTCACTAATAATCCTATGTATAAAGCAGTATCTAGACAGTTAGTCACTAATAATCCTATGTATAAAGCAGTATCTAGACAGCCAGTCACTAATAATCCTATGTATAAAGCAGTATCTAGACAGCCAGTCACTAATAACCCTATGTATAAAGCAGTATCTAGACAGCCAGTCACTAATAATCCTATGTATAAAGTATCTAGACAGTTAGTCACTAATAATCCTATGTATAAAGCAGTATCTAGACAGTCAGGCACTAATAATCCTATGTATAAAGCAGTATCTAGACAGTTAGTCACTAATAACCCTATGTATAAAGCAGTATCTAGACAGTTAACTAATAACCCTATGTATAAAGCAGTATCTAGACAGTCACTAATAATCCTATGTATAAAGCAGTATCTAGACAGCCAGTCACTAATAATCCTATGTATAAAGCAGTATCTAGACAGCCAGTCACTAATAATCCTATGTATAAAGCAGTATCTAGACAGCCAGTCACTAATAATCCTATGTATAAAGCAGTATCTAGACAGTTAGTCACTAATAATCCTATGTATAAAGCAGTATCTAGACAGTTAGTCACTAATAATCCTATGTATAAAGCAGTATCTAGACAGTCAGGCACTAATAATCCTATGTATAAAGCAGTATCTAGACAGTTAGTCACTAATAATCCTATGTATAAAGCAGTATCTAGACAGTTAGTCACTAATAATCCTATGTATAAAGCAGTATCTAGACAGCCAGTCACTAATAATCCTATGTATAAAGCAGTATCTAGACAGCCAGTCACTAATAATCCTATGTATACAGCAGTATCTAGACAGTCAGTCAAAATACCTGGGCTGGTTATCAATCAGTTTTAAATATTGATATTATACTGCAATTTGGAAGCAAACTGAAGCTTTAAATAAATGCTACAATTGAACAGTAAACCTAACCACAGAATGATGGATTGAGAGACAAAACACTACTAGCTAGCTTATGTTTAGGAAGTTACAGTTTACTAGGCTGGATACTCACCGACAACATCGACCTCAGAGGCTCCAGACCCCCTCATCCGGAGATACATGAGGCCGAGCAGGAGGAAGAACAGGCAGGCGGCCATGAGCAGGAACATGGACAGGTAGTGGGCACTGAACCCCCAACCACCGGTGGACGACCCCACCTCCTCCCGCTTGAATTGCTGGAGCAGCTCATCCTCCGGTACCGTGTGCTTCTGCTTGAGACTCGACTGGCTGTAGGCATGGTTGGGACCGCTATGATTTGAATGGTTGGGTCGGTAAGTAGCGGATAGACTGTTGTAGTTGGAGAAACGCGGTCTCAGGCCGATGCTGAATCGGCTGCTGCTGCTGGTGGCGCCATCCCCGCTGTCGATGTGGTTTTTGTTGTAGGCGGAGGACGGGGAATTGTTGCCGCTGCTTTCCCCGGGGTTGCCGCGGTCGCTCTCCCCCATCACAGCCGACACGTAGATGGTCCCCCTGGGGCAATGGCGTCGCAGCAAGCTCCCGCTCAGGGACGATTCGCCGGGGCCTCGTTTCTTTCCCTCTTCCTCCTCCTCTTCCTCCTCCCCCCGGCCTCCCATCATGTCTAGTCGACTCCTACTAGCGCCAGGCGTGTCGTTTGGCCTGATTGCCATGCCGCCAGTCGTTTCCTGTCCGTTCTCTGACCCCGGGGCACTTCTGTAGGGAGACGGCTTGGAGGAGTGACTCCGTCTGGAGTAGTGTTGCTGTAAGCGCCGGTCTCGTTGACGGTCCTGCCCAGATGTTATCCCCCCTTCTTCCTCTTCCTCCGAATCTGAGTAATCACCGACTTTCTTACTACTGGCGCTTCAGTGAGTAAGACGCCCTGTTCCCGTTCAGAGACCGACTGTCTCTCTCCGTCTCCCCTTGAAAATCGTCGTCTTCTTCGGGCTCTTCGTCGTAACCCTTCACTTCCGCGGCCCGCGAGACCTCGAGGCTCGATTTTCCCCGGTCCTCCCAACCGAGAGAACCGGGTCCGCTTCTCCTCCCCTCCAGCAGCCCGGCGGGAGAGGAGTTGTTACTGCTGGTACTCACAGCGACTCCCAGGCTCTTCCGAGTGGCGGTAGCAGTTCCCGTTGTAGGCCTGATCTGTTGTTGTTGATACGCGGGACCTCGGTCTCTCCTACCGCCGTGGTTCGCTCCTCGTTTTTTCCTCGGGTCCTCGGCGTCCGATTCGTCCGAACTAAAACCCAATACGAACTTCCCAGCTCCACCGGTTCGCTTTTCGTTCAGGACCGGTCGACCACCGGGGCTCCGGGGCGTGACGTCACGGCTAGCTGGCCTGGCTCCGCATCCCGAAGCTCCCGCCGCCGTGTAGCTGCCGTTACCACCGCTACTACTGCTACTGCTGTTGTTGTTGTTGTTGATGATAGTGCCGCTGTTTCGGTTTTTCCCCGCTCTGGTTCCTCCTTTCTGTTGTTGTTCCTCGCGTAGTTTCTTTAGTTTTTTCAAATAAACCGGTCTCGTATTCTCGGAGACCGGGCCTGGAGTGAATCCAAAGCTCTTTAACTCAGAGAAAAGCTCATCGTCCGTTAGCTGCGCCGTCGCCATCTTTACTCGGAGGAAGGGAAGAAAAAAAAACTCAAAGCTGGAACGGAAGTGACGAACTAATAGTTTTAAAAAAAACTCAAAGCTGGAACGGAAGTGACGAACTAATAGTAAAAAAAATAAATCTAAATAAAACCGTATCCTGAGTCAGTCAGCTGTCTACAGGCAGGGGGCAGGCGTCTCAATGACCTGCTATAAGAACAGTCCCGTATAAATAGTAGGTTATATCTAGTGTCTTGACAGAGTTGTAAAAATGCGTCGTTTTATAAACATATTGTTTTTATGTGAATATTGATTTTGGGAGTTTTACCTCGTATTGAAGAGGCTAAACGTTGATCCAATCAACATTTACATTTAAGTCATTTAGCAGACGCTCTTATCCAGAGCGACTTACAAATTGGTGCATTCACCTTATGACCTTATGACATCCAGTGGAACAGTCACTTTACAATAGTCAAATACATGGTTGGTGATTTTCCGCATCGAGCTACTGTAGATTCGATGTTTGTTTAGTCACGTACTCGGGGTCGCAGATGTAGTTTCAGTGTACAGTGAAATACTTAAGCGCCCGAGCTCCAACGGCGCATAATTCCTGTAATAGTCTATAGAGCATGGCGGGCGCTTGTAACGCCAGGGTAGTGGGTTCGATCCCCGGGACCACCCATACGTAGAATGTATGCACACATGACTGTAAGTCGCTTTGGATAAAAGCGTCTGCTAAATGGCATATATTATTATTATATGGTAAAAGGCCTAGTACATTTTTTATTGATTTATTTTTGTATTTCACATTTTATTTAACCAGGTAGGCTAGCTGAGAACAAGTTCTCATTTACAATTGCGACCTGGCCAAGATAAAGCAAAGCAGTGCGACACGAACAACAACACAGTTACACATGGAATAAACAAACATACAGTCAATAATACAGTAGAAAAACTCTATATATAATGTGTGCATACATGCTGTTTGAGACTGTCTTGTCACCTTGCATACTGTAGGCATGTACTGTCGCCTTTAGACCAGATGAGAGTGTGATTATGTGTGGAATGGGGTTGTAGGAAAGGCAGTCTACATTCATTGGAAGTTCCCAAATAAGAAGTTCATTATTAATACAGGTTATAGGTCTACTGGTTTGAAACATTCTATTGTAGGAGTTTTTTTATGGAAAAAAATGTATATATCTTTTTTTTATGTAACCTTCATAGGGAAGTCATTAATTAATGAAAAAATATAATAAAAAATAATGGGGAAAAAAACATGTTATACTCAGTGTAGCCTATGGCATTTGTTCTTCCGTAATCTAGTGATATTGATTTGATATATTTAATCATGAATAACACCAATTGTCATTGACTAAACTCTGTTGGAATGCAATACAATAACACGTGTCTGGCATTTCTGCATTTCTCGCCCGTTTCCACTCGAACAGCTCAGTATTACCATCCTTTAGAATATGGGCACCAGGTGACATACCACAATCTGAAGTGTTTATCTTGGAGAGTTTATGGGCTTTATAAGACAAAGACCACACAGGGAGATGATTTGTCTTGAAGCCCCCACCGTCCCTCCACCCGTCCCTTTTCCTCTTCCTATTTTGGAGGCTTGAATTGAGTCAGTGCAACAAACACATTTTTGTTTTATGAGAATAGGTCCGCTAGCTACATCATGCAATTCTCATCACCATGTGAATATTTTGTAGGCTATAATTTATAATGATTGTTATGTAGTTTTTTTTTTGGTGGGATTCGTCAGAAAACGGGTGTGTGGGTAAAAATAAAGTGAAAAAATTAAATCAGGGAAAGATTAGACCTTTACTCAGACCAATAAATAAATATTTATAGTGCCAGTTGTTTGTCAACATGTTACGCCATTCCCATCTCATTAATCAATAGGCAGGCATAGCCTAACCACCAACTCTTTACTTCCCATGTCCCACTGCGCCACCGTGTGGCCACATACCCTCCCTACAGCACCCGCTGTGTACAAGTAGTTTGCGACGTAGCGCAGGCGTCTCACTGTCAATGAAAGAGGCTCACTCACGGCATACCAGACTTGAGTACAGTGGGAAACCCAGCATACACAGACACCAATTTAACTACGAAGAGAGCCGAACGGAGATACATTTACAATTTAAAAGGGTTCGATTTGAGAGGCTTTGCAACTCAGGATGGCTACCGAGACAGCCTCTGTTCTTCTGTCCCCCATCAAAACGTGCTTTCTTCTACTTTTGGGTGGTTTGATGTCCAAAGCTGCGCAGGAGCAGCAGGGAAGTTTGTACATGTGGATTGATGCCAACCAAGCCAGAATCCTAATTGGTAAGTAGCGTTTATTTTTCAATGAATCCAATGTTACAGTGTCACTTGAATTAGCTTATTAAATAGAAAATATGTATTATAACTTTAACTTTAAAGGTTAAAGGGTTGAGTTACATACACTGTGACCCCTATTATATTGGACTGAGTTCAACTTTGTAGACACCCCCATGCGCTTCCGCGTGTGTTTTTAAATGCGCTTGTTGAAATGTCCGTGTGTGTTATTGTGCAGGTTTCGAGGAGAACATCTTGATCGTGTCAGAGGGAAAGATGGCTCCATTCACAACGGACTTCAGAAAGGCCCAGCAGAGGATGCCTGCGATACCTGTCAATATCCAGAAGGTCAACTTCACCTGGCAAGCTACTGAACAGGTAGGAGACGGTGATAGGGTCACGTTAGTCTATAGGCCTACTTTCATTTGAAAAGAGGAAAATGTGTGTATCTGATTCCATCTATTGTAATACTTTTAGTGGTCATCGATAGGCTTTGTCAAAGGCCATTGATCTGAGAACATGCGCGTAATTGTAGCCAGTGCGCAAAGCGGTGACTAGTGCGCAATGCGGTGACTAGTGCGCAATGCGGTGACTAGTGCGCAAAGCGGTGACTAGTGCGCAATGCGGTGACTAGTGCGCAATTCTATTATTATTATTATATTATTATTATTATTACAAAGCGGTGACTAGTGCGCAATGCGGTGACTAGTGCGCAATGCGGTGACTAGTGCGCAATGCGGTGACTAGGGCGCAAAGCGGTGACTAGTGCGCAATGCGGTGACTAGTGCGCAAAGCGGTGACTAGTGCGCAATGCGGTGACTAGTGCGCAATTCTATATGGCGATAAGGCTGCAATTCATTTTGTTTTTAGAAAATAATGATAAAGGTTGTTTTTCTTATTATTTTGAATCGATAGGTTAATAGCCAATGTTTAGTATGCATTGATTAACCACATTATGCATTTAAAAAAGAACTTCAAATGAAGAATGTCTTTGAAATGATTGTCTCGATAAAGATCAATAAACTAGACAAGAGCCACTGACTATCCCCCACACTTAAAACCTTCATTCAAAAACGAGTCCACATTTCTTCTGAACTATTGTTTCTCACGCTTTCCCTACATCAAAGGCCCAATTCTGATCAAACAACCTCGCAATTTTGAGGTTTAAAGAGAAGCCTATGCGCGCGGTAGCAGTAGATGATTGATTTTAAAAGAGATTTAGTTTGAGCTCTCTGACCAGTTTCCTTTTTTAAATATTGTAATTCCCATCTCTTGCGGTATTTTACACGTCGGTGTCGTGGACCTGCCGCCACGGATCAAAGCGCCGGGGCGCCGCCAGGCCGCATCTAGGACATGTGCAAAACATCTGGTCCATCTGCGCTGTTGAAAACATTGGTCAAATTCTCAGACGCGTGCCAGACCCATCCCGCGTTCTTTATTGGAACTGAGAAGGAGAAGAAGGTTCCATTTGGAATCGCTTTTTTGCAATGAGGTGTCCTTGTTCATAAGCTTTGTTATGAGAACAGCTTTGGGAATAACAGTCAGTGCAGTGGCAACATTATATTATTTATCAACACACAAAAAAGCCTTTCAAACAAGTCTTCTCTCTCCTATAAGTGATCTGGTAACCTACTGTTGAGGCCACTGGACAATATTGACATTTATGTATAACACACATAAAACGGTATCGATATGGTGTTCCTGGGGGAGCCCGGGAACGCACCAATTTGTAAGTCGCTCTGGATAAGAGCGTCTGCTAAATGACTTAAATGTAAAACGGTTATAAACTATTGATGGTAATCATGTAATGAGGATGTAAATGTACCCTCTTTTATGTTCAAAGACATTGAGCTTCATGAAGACTTCACAAGGAGCCTAGGCTATATTTATTTATTAATTCATTCATTCATTTATTTATATACAGTACCAGTCAAAAGGTTTGGACACACCTACTCATTCAAGGGTTTTTCTTTATTATTATTTTTTTACTATTTTCTACATTGTAGAATAATAGTGAAGACATCAAAACTATGAAATAAGTAACCCAAAAGGTTTTAAATCAACATATATGTTATATTTTAGATTCTACAAAGTAGCCACTCTTTGCCTTGATGTCAGCTTTGCACTCTTTGCATTCTCTCAACCAGCTTCACCTGGAATGCTTTTCCAACAGTTTTGAAGGAGTTCCCACATATACTGAGTACTTCACTATGCTGTCCAACTCATTCCAAACCATCTCAATTGAGTTGAGGTCGGGTGATTGTGGAGGCCAGGTCATCTGATGCAGCACTCCATCACTCTCCTTCTTGGTCAAAAAGCCCTTACACAGCCTGGAGGTGTGTTTTGGGTCATTGTCCTGTTGAAAAACAAATGATAGTCCCAGCGCAAACCAGATGGGATGGAGTATCACTGCAGAATGCTGTGATGGCCTTGCTGGTTAAGTGTGCCTTGAATTCTAAATAGATCAGACAGTGTCACCAGCAAAGCACCCCCACACCATCACACCTCCTCCTCCATGCTTCACGGTGGGAACCACTCATGCAGAGATCATCTGTTCATCGACTCTGCGTCTCACAAAGATACGGCGGTTGGAACCAACAATTTGAAATTTGGACTCATCAGACCAAAGGACAGATTGGTCTAATGTCCATTGCTTGTGTTTCTTGGCCCAACCAACTCTCTTTTTCTTATTGGTGTCCTTTAGTAGTGTTTTTGTTTTGCAGAAATTTGACCATGAAAGGCCTGATTCACACAGTCTCCTCTGAACAGTTGATGTTGAGATGTGTCTGTTACTTGAACTCTGTGAAGCATTTATTTTGGCTGCAATTTCTGAGGCTGGTAACTCTAATGAACTTATCCTCTGCAGCAGAGGTAACTCTGGGTCTTCCTTTCCTGTGGTCCTCATGAGAGCCAGATTCATTGTAGTGCTTGCTGGTTTTTGCGACTACACACATTTTAGAAATTTTCCTAATTGACTGACCTTCATGTCTTAAAGTAATGATGGACTTTCGTTTCTCTTTGCTTATTTGAGCTATTCTTGCCATAATATGGACTTGGTATTTTACCAAATAGGGCTATCTTCTACCTTGTCACAGCACAACTGATTGGCTCAAACGCATTAAGAAGGAAAGAAATTCCACAAATCAACTTTTAAGAAGGCACACCTGTTAATTAAAATAATTCCAGGTGACTACCTCATGAAGCTGGTTGAGAGAGTGCCAAGAGTGTGCAAAGCTGTCATCAAGGCAAAGGGTGGCTACTTTGAAGAATATAAAATATATTTTGATTTGTTTAACACTATTTTTGGTTACGACATGATTCCATAAGTGTTATTTCATAGTTTAGATGTCTTCACTATTATCCTATAATGTAGAAAATAGTTTTTTTTAAAGAAAGAAAAACCCTTGAATGAGTAGGTGTGTCCAAACTTTTGACTGGTACTGTACATATATATACTTTTTGGGGTTACAAGAGCAACCCCCCCCCCCACAGATAAGCCGGGCCCCCCCAGATAGCATATGATCCAGTGGAGGCTGCAGATGGGAGGACGGCTCATAATAATGTCTGGAATGGAGCCTAAATGAATCAGGAATGTGCAGGGACGGCTATACCATAAAGGACCCCTGTTTATGTCCTCTTCACATGTAGTGCAACAAGCCACTCATAGTCTGGAAAGTTCTCTACTTTTTGGTAGATTTAAACAAACAATATTGAAATCACCATTGTCACAACCATAAACTGTCAAATCCATCCATACATTTTGGATATAAAATATGTTACATTTAATTATGTTTGTGTTATACCACTTGAGTAAATAAAACTCACTTTTTGTTAACTCCGTAAAACATGAACTCTTTCAGAATGTTGTCTAACGTCCAGGTGGGAACTGTTTTGGTCCCCCAGACACTCACTGGCGTACCAGACACTCACTGGCGTACCAGACACTCACTGGCGTACCAGACACTCACTGGCGTACCAGACACTCACTGGCGTACCAGACACCCACTGGCGTACCAGACACTCACTGGCGTACCAGACACTCACTGGCGTACCAGACACTCACTGGCGTACCAGACACTCACTGGCGTACCAGACACTCACTGGCGTACCAGACACCCACTGGCGTACCAGACACTCACTGGCGTACCAGACACTCACTGGCGTACCAGACACTCACTGGCGTACCAGACACCTGTGGATCACCCTGAAATCACAATCAAATCAAATGTTATTTGTCACATGCGCCTAATACAACAGGTGTAGGTAGACCTTAATAACCAACAGGTGTAGGTAGACCTTAATAACCAACAGGTGTAGGTAGACCTTAATAACCAACAGGTGTAGGTAGACCTTAATAACCAACAGGTGTAGGTAGACCTTAATAACCAACAGGTGTAGGTAGACCTTAATAACCAACAGGTGTAGGTAGACCTTAATAACCAACAGGTGTAGGTAGACCTTAATAACCAACAGGTGTAGGTAGACCTTAATAACCAACAGGTGTAGGTAGACCTTAATAACCAACAGGTGTAGGTAGACCTTAATAACCAACAGGTGTAGGTAGACCTTAATAACCAACAGGTGTAGGTAGACCTTAATAACCAACAGGTGTAGGTAGACCTTAATAACCAACAGGTGTAGGTAGACCTTAATAACCAACAGGTGTAGGTAGACATTAATAACCAACAGGTGTAGGTAGACCTTAATAACCAACAGGTGTAGGTAGACCTTAATAACCAACAGGTGTAGGTAGACCTTAATAACCAACAGGTGTAGGTAGACCTTACAGTGAAAATACTTACTGATGAGCCCTTAACCAACAGGTGTAGGTAGACCTTACAGTGAAAATGCTTACTGATGAGCCCTTAACCAACAGGTGTAGGTAGACCTTACAGTGAACATGCTTACTGACGAGCCCTTAACCAACAGGTGTAGGTAGACCTTACAGTGAAAATGCTTATGATGAGCCCTTAACCAACAGGTGTAGGTAAACCTTACAGTGAAAATGCTTACTGATGAGCCCTTAACCAACAGGTGTATGTAGACCTTACAGTGAAAATGCTTACTGACGAGCCCTTAACCAACAGGTGTAGGTAGACCTTAATAACCAACAGGTGTAGGTAGACCTTAATAACCAACAGGTGTAGGTAGACCTTAATAACCAACAGGTGTAGGTAGACCTTAATAACCAACAGGTGTAGGTAGACCTTAATAACCAACAGGTGTAGGTAGACCTTACAGTGAACATGCTTACTGATGAGCCCTTAACCAACGGGTGTAGGTAGACCTTAATAACCAACAGGTGTAGGTAGACCTTAATAACCAACAGGTGTAGGTAGACCTTAATAACCAACAGGTGTAGGTAGACCTTAATAACCAACAGGTGTAGGTAGACCTTAATAACCAACAGGTGTAGGTAGACCTTAATAACCAACAGGTGTAGGTAGACCTTAATAACCAACAGGTATATGTAGACCTTAATAAGCAACAGGTGTAGGTAGACCTTACAGTGAAAATGCTTACCGATGAGCTCTTAACCAACAGGTGTAGGTAGACCTTAATAACCAACAGGTATATGTAGACCTTAATAACCAACAGGTATATGTAGACCTTAATAACCAACAGGTATATGTAGACCTTAATAACCAACAGGTGTAGGTAGACCTTACAGTGAAAATGCTTACCGATGAGCTCTTAACCAACAGGTGTAGGTAGACCTTACAGTGAAAATGCTTACTGATGAGCCCTAAACCAACAGGTGTAGGTAAACCTTACAGTGAAAATGCTTACTGATGAGCCCTAAACCAACAGGTGTAGGTAGACCTTACAGTGAAAATGCTTACTGATGAGCCCTAAACCAACAGGTGTAGGTAATCTGCGCAGCTCGGTGATATTGTCAATATTGTGCATCATTCAGAAACATGCTATTTTCCATAAAATATATGTTTGAATTAACCCTAACCCTAACCCTAACCCTAACCATAACCTTACAGTGAAAATGCTTACTGAGGAGCCCTTAACCAACAAAAAAATGAACATAAGAACACGATTGTTTAAGAGCCCATAAAACGACAGCCATCTTTTATTCAAGACAGGGCCCCCACAAGCACTGTGGGCCCATGCGAATGTCATCGATGTCTATTTATTTTAAATTTTTTAAAATTAATAAATAATTTTGACAGCAACCTTCCAAAAAAAAAAAATTAATAAACCATTTTAATTTCCGTATGTACTAGGAAGCTAAGTGTATGTTTCTTGGGCTTCAGGAATGTGACTGAAACAATGAAAAAAGGAAAACCGATTGAAAGTAATAAGGGGATATCAGTGAACAAACGCCGTGATCGAAGCTACGAAGACGCCAGTGCAGAGTGAGTGAAGTTTACTCAGGTGTTCAAAAGCCCATATCAGACCGAGAGCCTAACGCCGCTTAGGCAAGCCGAGTTCTTCTACGAGTTTTAGTTTAGAAAACGATCTCTTCCGCGGCTGCAACAGGTATGAAAACACAAAACAAACAGAAAACACCTTGGTTGTCGTAGCAACATCAGGGCAACTGGGCGGAAGGGAGTTGAAGTACAGCAGTTCTGGAACGTCGTTAATTGAGACTCTCATTCTCCTTAATTGCTGGTCTCAACACGTTATGGAAATACATGAACCGTATAGGAAGCTCTGGGGACAGGTCATGTGGATACTGGACAAGACAATAAATTGGCAGATGCACACAGATTATCAGACAACAGTTCTTGAGGGACTGAACCACCACCAAAAAAAAAAAAAAACGATTTGGTTTCATACCGATGAACCGATGTTTGAGTTGTGTGGTTGCAATATCAACAGTCCCTTATCTCTGGTACATCTTGGCATGCATCATTCAAGACTAACTTTTAAATTGTGTACAGCCCAATGGACCTATAATACACAATGTTCTCTGGAAAGACTGTCTGGAGTGGCAATACTCAGTATAGAAAACAGTCGGGCCCGCAACCTAGACCTATTTATTTATCTGTTATTTTACCAGGTAAGTTGACGGAAGGTTGCAAGTTCGAATCCCCGAGCTGACACGGTAAAAATCTGTCGTTCTGCCCCTGAACAAGGCAGTTAACCCCACTGTTCCTAGACTGTTAACCCACTGTTCCTAGACCGTTAACCCACTGTTCCTAGACCAGTTAACCCACTGTTCTTAGACCAGTTAACCCCACTGTTCCTAGACCAGTTAACCCCACTGTTCCTAGACCGTTAACCCACTGTTCCTAGCCAGTTAACCCACTGTTCCTAGCCAGTTAACCCACTGTTCCTAGACCAGTTAACCCCACTGTTCCTAGACCAGTTAACCCACTGTTCCTAGACCAGTTAACCCACTTTTCCTAGACCAGTTAACCCACTGTTCCTAGACCAGTTAACCCACTGTTCCTAGACCAGTTAACCCACTGTTCCTAGACCAGTTAACCCACTGTTCCTAGACCAGTTAACCCACTGTTCCTAGACCAGTTAACCCCACTGTTCCTAGACCAGTTAACCCACTGTTCCTAGGCCAGTTAACCCACTGTTCCTAGACCAGTTAACCCACTGTTCCTAGACCAGTTAACCCTCTGTTCCTAGACCAGTTAACCCACTGTTCCTAGACCAGTTAACCCACTGTTCCTAGACCAGTTAACCCACTGTCCCTAGACCAGTTAACCCACTGTCCCTAGACCGTTAACCGTTAAGGGACGGGCCGTTACCGTGGTAACAGCACTCTGTGTCAGCATCAGAGGAGAAGATGAGGAGCTCCGTGTCTCTTCACGAGCAGCAGAGAGTTGCAGCAAACTCTAAACTAATATTGAAAAACAACCTAGCATGTGAACAAAAACCATGGATCAGATCTGATAGACTGGTTGTTTCTATTGGGGATTTTCAAATGAATCATTTTCCCCTATTTTACTCATGTTTGTTTTTTAAACATTTTATTTTTATATATGTCTGTTTTGAGTAACCGTTGTCAACTCAGTCACCGATGGAGTCAATATTTGTGTTATTCGGGAAAAATATTTGAGTCTACTGCAGAGTGACAAATTTACATTTACATTTACATTTAAGTCATTTAGCAGACGCTCTTATCCAGAGCGACTTACAAATTGGTGCATTCACCTTATGACATCCAGTAGAACAGTCACTTTACAATAGTGCATCTATATCTTAAAGGGGGGTGAGAGGGATTACTTATCCTATCCTAGGTATTCCTTAAAGAGGTGGGGTTTCAGGTGTCTCCGGAAGGTGGTGATTGACTCCAAATCATTTCTGAATTTTTTATTTTATCTTTATTTAACTAGGCAAGTCAGTTAAGAACAAATTCTTATTTTCAATGACGGCCTAGGAACAGTGGGTTAACTGCCTGTTCAGGGGCAGAACGACAGATTTGTACCTTGTCAGCTCGGGGGTTTGAACTCACAACCTTCTGGTTACTAGTCCAACACTAACCACTAGGCTACCCTGCCGCCCCAAATCATGACTGAATGATAATCTAGAAAGGGTTTAAAGGAACCCGTATTGTCCTCTGAAAACACAAATAAACCATCATCGTTTGGATTGTGGAATTGCCCCTACATCCATAGAAGATAGGAAGAGAGATAGGAAACACTGTCTGTCCATAATGACACACTATTCCCTATATAGTGCACTACTTTTACATCCATAGAAGATAGGAAGAGAGATAGGAAACACTGTCTGTCCATAATGACACACTATTCCCTATATAGTGCACTACTTTTACATCCATAGAAGATAGGAAGAGAGATAGGAAACACTGTCTGTCCATAATGACACACTATTCCCTATATAGTGCACTACTTTTACATCCATAGAAGATAGGAAGAGAGATAGGAAACACTGTCTGTCCACAATGACACACTATTCCCTATATAGTGCACTACTTTTACATCCATAGAAGATAGGAACAGAGAAAGGAAACACTGTCTGTCCATAATGACACACTATTCCCTATATATTGCACTACATTACATTTACATTTAAGTCATTTAGCAGACGCTCTTATCCAGAGCGACTTACAAATTGGTGCGTTCACCTTAACTTTTGACCAGAGCAAGGAATAGGGTCCCATTTGGGACACAACCCTTGTGTTGAGAGAGCATTGTTCCCCTGCCACATGAAGGGGCTGTCTCTGTCAGGAGGAATTCCAGGGGCCACGCGCTACATTGTTATTAGGTCACAGAGCCATGACCTCACCCCTCCCTGGGTGGGAGGCCCCTGGACCACAGTGCCATTCCTTCTTCTAGAAAGATCACCCTTTTCTCTGCCTCACCCTCTTCTCCTCCTCCTCGTCGCCTTCTCCTCATCTTCTCCTCATCCTCTTTACCCTCTTCTCCTCCTCTTCACCCTCTTCTTCTCCTCTTCACCCTCTTCTCCTCCTCTTTACCCTCTTCTCCTCCTCTTTACACTCTTCTCCTCTTCTCCACCCTCTCCTCCTCCTCTTCACTCTCTTCTCATCCTCCTCTTCACCCTATTCTCCTCCTCTTCACTCTCTTCTCCTCCTCCTCTTCACCCTATTCTCCTCCTCTTCACCCTCTTCTCCTCCTCTTCACTCTCTTCTCCTCCTCTTCACCCTATTCTCCTCCTCTTCACCCTCTTCTCCTCCTCTTCACTCTCTTCTCCTCCTCTTTACCCTCTTCTCCTCCTCTTCACTCTCTTCTCCTCCTCCCCTTCACCCTATTCTCCTCCTCTTCACCCTCTTCTCCTCCTCTTCACCCTCTTCTCCCTCTTCTCCTCCTCTTCACACTCTTCTCCTCCACTTCACCCTCTTCTCCTCCTCTTCTCCCTCTTCTCCTCCTCTTCACCATCTTCACCTTCTCCTCCTCTTCACCTTCTCCTCCTCTTTATCCTCTTCTCCTCCTCTTCACCTTCCCCTACTCTTTACCCTCTTCTCCTTTTTACACTCTTCTCCTCCTCTTTACCCTCTCCTCCTCCTCTTCACTCTCTTCCCCTCCTCCTCTTCACCCCCTTCTCCTCCCCTTCAACCTCTTCTCCTCCTCTTCACTCTCTTCTCCTCCTCTTTACCCCCTTCTCCTCCTCTTCACCCTCTTCTCCTCCTCTTTACCCTCTTCACCTCCTCCTCTTCACCTTCTCCTCCTCCTTATCCCCTTCTCCTCCTCTTCACCTTCTCCTCCTCTTTACCCTCTTCTCCTCCTCTTTACCCTCTTCTCCTCTTCTTTACCCTCTTCTCCTCTTCTTTACCCTCTTCTCCTCCCCTTCACCCTCTTCTCCTCCTCTTCACTCTCTTCTCCTCCTCTTTACCCCCTTCTCCTCCTCTTCACCCTCTTCTCCTCCTCTTCACCCTCTTCTCCTCCTCTTTACCCTCTTCACCTCCTCCTCTTCACCTTCTCCTCCTCCTTATCCCCTTCTCCTCCTCTTCACCTTCTCCTCCTCTTTACCCTCTTCTCCTCCTCTTTACCCTCTTCTCCTCTTCTTTACCCTCTTCTCCTCTTCTTTACCCTCTTCTCCTCCTCTTCACCCTCTTCTCCTCCTCTTTACCCTCTTCTCCTCCTCTTCACCCTCTTCTCCTCCTCTTCACCCTCTTCTCCTCCTCTTCACCCTCTTCTCCTCCTCTTTACCCTCTTCTCCTCCTCTTCGCCCTCTTCTCATCCTCTTCTCCTCTTCACCTTCTCCACCTCTTTACCCTCTTCTCCTCTTTACCCTCTTCTCCTCCTCTTCAACCCCTTCTCCTCCTCTTCTCCTCCTCTTCACCCCCTTCTCCTCCTCTTCACCCTCTTCTCCTCCTCTTTACCCTCTTCTCCTCCTCTTCACCCCCTTCTCCTCTTCTCCTCCTCTTTACCCTCTTCTCCTCCTCTTTCTCCTCCTCTTCACCCCTTTCTCCTCCTCTTCACCCCCTTCTCCTCCTCTTTTCCTCCTCTTCACCCCCTTCTCCCCCTCTTCTCCTCCTCTTTACCCTCTTCTCCTCCTCTTCTCCTCCTCTTCACCCCCTTCTCCTCCTCTTCTCCTCCTCTTCACCCCTTCTCCTCCTCTTCTCCTCCTCTTCACCCTCTTCGCCACCTCTTTACCCTCTTCTCCTCTTTACCCTCTTCTCAACCTCTTCACCCCTTCTCCTCCTCTTCTCCTCCTCTTCACCCCCTTCTCCTCCTCTTCTCCTCCTCTTCACCCTCTTCTCCTCCTCTTTACCCTCTTCTCCTCCTCTTCACACCCTTCTCCTCCTCTTCTCCTCCTCTTCACCCTCTTCTCCTCCTCTTTACCCTCTTCTCCTCCTCTTCACCCTCTCCTCCTCTTTACCCTCTTCTCCTCTTTACCCTCTTCTCCTCCTCCTCACCCCCTTCTCCTCCTCTTCTCCTCCTCTTCAACCCCTTCTCCTCCTCTTCTCCTCTTCTTTACCCTCTTCTCCTCCTCTTCACCCTCTTCCCCTCCTCTTTACCCTCTTCTCCTCCTCACCCTCTTCTCCTCCTCACCCTCTCCTCCTCTTCACCCTCTTCTCCTCCTCTTTACCCTCTTCTCCTCCTCACCCTCTTCTCCTCCTCTTCTCCCTCTTCTCCTCCTCTTCACCATCTTCACCTTCTCCTCCTCTTCACCTTCTCCTCCTCTTTATCCTCTTCTCCTCCTCTTCACCTTCCCCTACTCTTTACCCTCTTCTCCTTTTTACACTCTTCTCCTCCCCTTTACCCTCTCCTCCTCCTCTTCACTCTCTTCCCCTCCTCCTCTTCACCCCCTTCTCCTCCCCTTCACCCTCTTCTCCTCCTCTTCACTCTCTTCTCCTCCTCTTTACCCCTTCTCCTCCTCTTCACCCTCTTCTCCTCCTCTTTACCCTCTTCACCTCCTCCTCTTCACCTTCTCCTCCTCCTTATCCCCTTCTCCTCCTCTTCACCTTCTCCTCCTCTTTACCCTCTTCTCCTCCTCTTTACCCTCTTCTCCTCTTCTTTACCCTCTTCTCCTCTTCTTTACCCTCTTCTCCTCCCCTTCACCCTCTTCTCCTCCTCTTCATCTCTTCTCCTCCTCTTTACCCCCTTCTCCTCCTCTTCACCCTCTTCTCCTCCTCTTCACCCTCTTCTCCTCCTCTTTTTTACCCTCTTCACCTCCTCCTCTTCACCTTCTCCTCCTCCTTATCCCCTTCTCCTCCTCTTCACCTTCTCCTCCTCTTTACCCTCTTCTCCTCCTCTTTACCCTCTTCTCCTCTTCTTTACCCTCTTCTCCTCTTCTTTACCCTCTTCTCCTCCTCTTCACCCTCTTCTCCTCCTCTTTACCCTCTTCTCCTCCTCTTCACCCTCTTCTCCTCCTCTTCACCCTCTTCTCCTCCTCTTCACCCTCTTCTCCTCCTCTTTACCCTCTTCTCCTCCTCTTCGCCCTCTTCTCATCCTCTTCTCCTCTTCACCTTCTCCACCTCTTTACCCTCTTCTCCTCTTTACCCTCTTCTCCTCCTCTTCAACCCCTTCTCCTCCTCTTCTCCTCCTCTTCACCCCCTTCTCCTCCTCTTCACCCTCTTCTCCTCCTCTTTACCCTCTTCTCCTCCTCTTCACCCCCTTCTCCTCTTCTCCTCCTCTTTACCCTCTTCTCCTCCTCTTTCTCCTCCTCTTCACCCCCTTCTCCTCCTCTTCACCCCCTTCTCCTCCTCTTCACCCCCTTCTCCTCCTCTTTTCCTCCTCTTCACCCCCTTCTCCCCTCTTCTCCTCCTCTTTACCCTCTTCTCCTCCTCTTCTCCTCCTCTTCACCCCCTTCTCCTCCTCTTCTCCTCCTCTTCACCCCCTTCTCCTCCTCTTCTCCTCCTCTTCACCCTCTTCTCCACCTCTTTACCCTCTTTCTCCTCTTTACCCTCTTCTCAACCTCTTCACCCCTTCTCCTCCTCTTCTCCTCCTCTTCACCCCCTTCTCCTCCTCTTCTCCTCCTCTTCACCCTCTTCTCCTCCTCTTTACCCTCTTCTCCTCCTCTTCACCCCTTCTCCTCCTCTTCTCCTCCTCTTCACCCTCTTCTCCTCCTCTTTACCCTCTTCTCCTCCTCTTCACCCTCTCCTCCTCTTTTTTACCCTCTTCTCCTCTTTACCCTCTTCTCCTCCTCCTCACCCCCTCCTCCTCTTCTCCTCCTCTTCAACCCCTTCTCCTCCTCTTCTCCTCTTCTTTACCCTCTTCTCCTCCTCTTCACCCTCTTCTCCTCCTCTTTACCCTCTTCTCCTCCTCACCCTCTTCTCCTCCTCACCCTCTCCTCCTCTTCACCCTCTTCTCCTCCTCTTTACCCTCTTCTCCTCCTCACCCCCTTCTCCTCCTCTTCTCCTCCTCTTCACCCCCTTCTCCTCCTCTTCTTTACCCTCTTCTCCTCTTCTTTACCCTCTTCTCCTCTTCACCCTCTTCTCCTCCTCTTTGCCCTCTTCTCCTCCTCACCCTCTTCTCCTCCTCACCCCTTCTCCTCCTCTTCTCCTCCTCTTCACCCCCTTCTCCTCCTCTTCTTTACCCTCTTCTCCTCTTCTTTACCCTCTTCTCCTCTTCACCCTCTTCTCCTCCTCTTTACCCTCTTCTCCTCCTCACCCTCTTCTCCTCCTCACCCCCTTCTCCTCCTCTTCTCCTCCTCTTCACCCCCTTCTCCTCCTCTTCTTTGCCCTCTTTTCCTCTTCTTTACCCTCTTCTCCTCTTCACCCTCTTCTCCTCCTCTTCACCCCTTCTCCTCCTCTTCTTTACCCTCTTCTCCTCTTCTTTACCCTCTTCTCCTCTTCACCCCCTTCTCCTCCTCTTCTTTACCCTCTTCTCCTCTTCTTTACCCTCTTCTCCTCTTCACCCTCTTCTCCTCCTCTTTACCCTCTTCTCCTCCTCTTCACCCTCTTCTCCTCCTCTTTACCCTCTTCTCCTCCTCACCCTCTTCTCCTCCTCACCCTCTTCTCCTCCTCACCCTCTTCTCCTCTTCAGCCTCTTCTCCTCCTCTTTACCCTCTTCTCCTCCTCCCTCTTCTCCTCTTCAGCCTCTTCTCCTCCTCACCCTCTTCTCCTCTTCACCCTCTTCTCCTCCTCTTTACCCTCTTCTCCTCCTCACCCTCTTCTCCTCCTCACCCTCTTCTCCTCTTCAGCCTCCTCTTCACCCCTTCTCCTCCTCTTCACCCCCTTCTCCTCCTCTTCACCCCCTTCTCCTCCTCTTTTCCTCCTCTTCACCCCCTTCTCCCCCTCTTCTCCTCCTCTTTACCCTCTTCTCCTCCTCTTCTCCTCCTCTTCACCCCCTTCTCCTCCTCTTCTCCTCCTCTTCACCCCCTTCTCCTCCTCTTCTCCTCCGCTTCACCCTCTTCTCCACCTCTTTTACCCTCTTCTCCTCTTTACCCTCTTCTCAACCTCTTCACCCCCTTCTCCTCCTCTTCTCCTCCTCTTCACCCCCTTCTCCTCCTCTTCTCCTCCTCTTCACCCTCTTCTCCTCCTCTTTACCCTCTTCTCCTCCTCTTCACCCCCTTCTCCTCCTCTTCTCCTCCTCTTCACCCTCTTCTCCTCCTCTTTACCCTCTTCTCCTCCTCTTCACCCTCTCCTCCTCTTTACCCTCTTCTCCTCTTTACCCTCTTCTCCTCCTCCTCACCCCCTTCTCCTCCTCTTCTCCTCCTCTTCAACCCCTTCTCCTCCTCTTCTCCTCTTCTTTACCCTCTTCTCCCCCTCTTCACCCTCTTCTCCTCCTCTTTACCCTCTTCTCCTCCTCACCCTCTTCTCCTCCTCACCCTCTCTCCTCTTCACCCTCTTCTCCTCCTCTTTACCCTCTTCTCCTCCTCACCCCCCTTCTCCTCCTCTTCTCCTCCTCTTCACCCCTTCTCCTCCTCTTCTTTACCCTCTTCTCCTCCTCTTTACCCTCTTCTCCTCCTCACCCCTTCTCCTCCTCTTTCCTCCTCTTCACGCCCTTCTCCTCCTCTTCTTTACCCTCTTCTCCTCTTCTTTACCCTCTTCTCCTCTTCACCCTCTTCTCCTCCTCTTCACCCCCTTCTCCTCCTCTTCTTTACCCTCTTCTCCTCTTCTTTACCCTCTTCTCCTCTTCACCCCCTTCTCCTCCTCTTCTTTACCCTCTTCTCCTCTTCTTTACCCTCTTCTCCTCTTCACCCTCTTCTCCTCCTCTTTACCCTCTTCTCCTCCTCTTCACCCTCTTCTCCTCCTCTTTACCCTCTTCTCCTCCTCACCCTCTTCTCCTCCTCACCCTCTTCTCCTCCTCACCCTCTTCTCCTCTTCAGCCTCTTCTCCTCCTCTTTACCCTCTTCTCCTCCTCACCCTCTTCTCCTCTTCAGCCTCTTCTCCTCCTCACCCTCTTCTCCTCTTCACCCTCTTTTCCTCCTCTTTACCCTCTTCTCCTCCTCTTTACCCTCTTCTCCTCCTCACCCTCTTCTCCTCTTCAGCCTCTTCTCCTCCTCACCCTCTTCTCCTCTTCACCCTCTTCTCCTCCTCTTTACCCTCTTCTCCTCCTCACCCTCTTCTACTCCTCACCCTCTTCTCCTCCTCACCCTCTTCTCCTCTTCAGCCTCTTCTCCTCCTCACCCTCTTCTCCTCTTCACCCTCTTCTCCTCTTCAGCCTCTTCTCCTCCTCACCCTCTTCTCCTCTTCAGCCTCTTCTCCTCCTCTTTACCCTGTTCTCCTCCTCACCCTCTTCTCCTCTTCAGCCTCTTCTCCTCCTCACCCTCTTCTCCTCTTCACCCTCTTCGCCTCCTCTTTACCCTCTTCTCCTCCTCACCCTCTTCTCCTCCTCTTTACCCTCTTCTCCTCCTCACCCTCTTCTCCTCTTCAGCCTCCTCTTCTCCTCCTCACCCTCTTCTCCTCCTCACCCTCTTCTCCTCCTCACCCTCTTCTCCTCTTCACCCTCTTCTCCTCCTCTTTACCCTCTTCTCCTCCTCTTTACCCTCTTCTCCTCCTCACCCTCTTCTCCTCTTCAGCCTCCTCTTCTCCTCCTCACCCTCTTCTCCTCTTCACCCTCTTCTCCTCCTCTTTACCCTCTTCTCCTCCTCTTTACCCTCTTCTCCTCCTCACCCTCTTCTCCTCTTCAGCCTCCTCTTCTCCTCCTCACCCTCTTCTCCTCCTCCTCACCCTCTTCTTCTCCTCCTCACCCTCTTCTCCTCCTCACCCTCTTCTCCTCCTCCTCACCCTCTTCTCCTCTTCAGCCTCCTCTTCTCCTCCTCACCCTCTTCTCCTCCTCACCCTCTTCTCCTCCTCACCCTCTTCTCCTCTTCACCCTCTTCTCCTCCTCTTTACCCTCTTCTCCTCCTCTTTACCCTCTTCTCCTCCTCACCCTCTTCTCCTCTTCAGCCTCCTCTTCTCCTCCTCACCCTCTTCTCCTCCTCACCCTCTTCTCCTCCTCACCCTCTTCTCCTCTTCACCCTCTTCTCCTCCTCTTTACCCTCTTCTCCTCCTCTTTACCCTCTTCTCCTCCTCACCCTCTTCTCCTCTTCAGCCTCCTCTTCTCCTCCTCACCCTCTTCTTCTCCTCCTCACCCTCTTCTCCTCCTCACCCTCTTCTCCTCTTCACCCTCTTCTCCTCCTCTTTACCCTCTTCTCCTCCTCTTTACCCTCTTCTCCTCCTCACCCTCTTCTCCTCTTCAGCCTCCTCTTCTCCTCCTCACCCTCTTCTCCTCCTCACCCTCTTCTCCTCCTCTTTACCCTCTTCTCCTCTTCACCCTCTTCTCCTCCTCTTTACCCTCTTCTCCTCCTCTTTACCCTCTTCTCCTCCTCACCCTCTTCTCCTCTTCAGCCTCCTCTTCTCCTCCTCACCCTCCTCTTCTCCTCCTCTTTACCCTCTTCTCCTCCTCACCCTCTTCTCCTCTTCAGCCTCCTCTTCTCCTCCTCACCCTCTTCTCCTCTTCACCCTCTTCTCCTCCTCTTTACCCTCTTCTCCTCCTCTTTACCCTCTTCTCCTCCTCACCCTCTTCTCCTCTTCAGCCTCCTCTTCTCCTCCTCACCCTCTTCTCCTCCTCCTCACCCTCTTCTTCTCCTCCTCACCCTCTTCTCCTCCTCACCCTCTTCTCCTCCTCCTCACCCTCTTCTCCTCTTCAGCCTCCTCTTCTCCTCCTCACCCTCTTCTCCTCCTCACCCTCTTCTCCTCCTCACCCTCTTCTCCTCTTCACCCTCTTCTCCTCCTCTTTACCCTCTTCTCCTCCTCTTTACCCTCTTCTCCTCCTCACCCTCTTCTCCTCTTCAGCCTCCTCTTCTCCTCCTCACCCTCTTCTCCTCCTCACCCTCTTCTCCTCCTCACCCTCTTCTCCTCTTCACCCCTTCTCCTCCTCTTTACCCTCTTCTCCTCCTCTTTACCCTCTTCTCCTCCTCACCCTCTTCTCCTCTTCAGCCTCCTCTTCTCCTCCTCACCCTCTTCTTCTCCTCCTCACCCTCTTCTCCTCCTCACCCTCTTCTCCTCTTCACCCTCTTCTCCTCCTCTTTACCCTCTTCTCCTCCTCTTTACCCTCTTCTCCTCCTCACCCTCTTCTCCTCTTCAACCTCCTCTTCTCCTCCTCACCCTCTTCTCCTCCTCACCCTCTTCTCCTCCTCACCCTCTTCTCCTCTTCACCCTCTTCTCCTCCTCTTTACCCTCTTCTCCTCCTCTTTACCCTCTTCTCCTCCTCACCCTCTTCTCCTCTTCAGCCTCCTCTTCTCCTCCTCACCCTCCTCTTCTCCTCCTCTTTACCCTCTTCTCCTCCTCACCCTCTTCTCCTCTTCAGCCTCCTCTTCTCCTCCTCACCCGCTTCTCCTCTTCACCCTCTTCTCCTCCTCTTTACCCTCTTCTCCTCCTCTTTACCCTCTTCTCCTCCTCACCCTCTTCTCCTCTTCAGCCTCCTCTTCTCCTCCTCACCCTCTTCTCCTCCTCCTCACCCTCTTCTTCTCCTCCTCACCCTCTTCTCCTCCTCACCCTCTTCTCCTCCTCCTCACCCTCTTCTCCTCTTCAGCCTCCTCTTCTCCTCCTCACCCTCTTCTCCTCCTCACCCTCTTCTCCTCCTCACCCTCTTCTCCTCTTCACCCTCTTCTCCTCCTCTTTACCCTCTTCTCCTCCTCTTTACCCTCTTCTCCTCCTCTTTACCCTCTTCTCCTCTTCAGCCTCCTCTTCTCCTCCTCACCCTCTTCTCCTCCTCACCCTCTTCTCCTCCTCACCCTCTTCTCCTCTTCACCCTCTTCTCCTCCTCTTTACCCTCTTCTCCTCCTCTTTACCCTCTTCTCCTCCTCACCCTCTTCTCCTCTTCAGCCTCCTCTTCTCCTCCTCACCCTCTTCTCCTCCTCACCCTCTTCTCCTCTTCACCCTCTTATCCTCCTCTTTACCCTCTTCTCCTCCTCTTTACCCTCTTCTCCTCCTCACCCTCTTCTCCTCTTCAGCCTCCTCTTCTCCTCCTCACCCTCTTCTTCTCCTCCTCACCCTCTTCTCCCCCTTATTCTTGTAGATTCTTATTGTTTCTTCTCAATTCTTTCCTTCATTGTCTTCTCTGTCTTCTTCTTCTTCAGATTGAGCTAGTGGTTTGTGAGGAGGGGTGTTCATGGATGGGAGAATTCTCTTATCAGTAAAAACAAGGAATCCACATACATAAACACCTATTGTGGGAGACTGCAACAAGTGTGTTGACATCCATAATAAACTGTAAATGTATTTTAGTCAAAGTAATGACCAATTTCTCTTCCTGATGAGATCATCTCTGGTGACAGCAAATTACAGAGAGCGAAACGGACCAGAGCTTTACACACACACACACACACACACACACACACACACACACACACACACACACACACACACACACACACACACACACACACACACACACACACACACACACACACACACACACACACACACACACACACACACACACACACACACACACACCATGTAGGGACTTCTGGTCCCCACAAGAATAGTTAAACACGTCCACACACAAAAACTCACACACAAAACATACAGAGATCGTAATCCGGTAATGGTATGTTGAGTCGGTAAATGAGAGAGAGAGAGAGATAGGGAAGGAGAGAGAGAGAGAGAGAGAGAGATAGGGAAGGAGATAGAGAGAGAGAGGGAAGGAGAGAGAAGGATAGAGAGAGAGAGAGAGAGAGAGAGAGAGAGAGAGAGAGAGAGAGAGAGAGAGAGAGAGGGAAGGAGAGAGAAGGATATAGAGAGAGAGAGAGAGGGAAGGAGAGAGAGATAGGGAAGGGGAGAGAGAGGGATGAGAGAGAGGGATAGAAAGAGAGAGAGAGAGAGAGAGAGAGAGAGAGAGAGAGAGAGAGAGAGAGAGAGAGAGAGAGGGAAGGAGAGAGAAGGATAGAGAGAGAGAGAGAGAGAGAGAGAGAGAGAGAGAGAGAGAGAGAGAGAGAGAGAGAGAGAGAGAGAGAGAGAGAGGGAAGGAGAGAGAAGGATATAGAGAGAGAGAGAGAGAGAGAGGGAAGGAGAGAGAGGGAGAGAGAGAGAGGGAAGGAGAGAGAGAGAGGGATAGAGAGAGAGGGGGAATGAGAGCGAGAGGGAAGGAGAGAGATGGATAGAAAGAGAGAGAGAGGAGAGCGAGAGGGAATGAGAGCGAGAGGGAATGAGAGTGAGAGGGAAGGAGAGCGAGAGGGAAGGAGAGCGAGATACAGAAAGAGGGCCCTTCTCTTTCCTGGGTTCTGTTACCCCCTGTACTTCAAAGGCAGCCGGCGAAGCTTAGGAACAAAAGCCTGGGGCATGAAAGGCTGCATGGTGGAGAGTTATCTGTGTTGGTTATTACCATTCAGCTGCAGGATTAGCCTCCTCTTCCTCTGCCCGCCTTGTGTACCTTTCCCTTCATCAAACGCTTTGACACTGGGAAGCATTCACTGCATAGAGGGAACATCGCAGTCTCCCCTTTCCTCTCTCCCTCTTTCATCTCTCTGTTCTGGGATCTCTCTTCCCCCCCCATCCCTGTGTGTGTTCTGTCATGCCTCCCCCAATCACTTGACAAGAGAGAAAGAGAGACAACATGTCATTTAGAGAGAGAGACCACATGTCATTTAGAGAGAGAGACCACATGTCATTTAGAGAGAGAGAGAGACCACATGTCATTTAGAGAGAGAGACCACATGTCATTTAGAGAGAGAGACCACATGTCATTTAGAGAGAGAGAGAGAGACCACATGTCATTTAGAGAGAAAGAGAGACCACATGTAATTTAGAGAGAGAGAGACCACATGTCATTTAGAGAGAGAGACCACATGTCATTTAGAGAGAGAGACCACATGTCATTTACAGAGACCACATGTCATTTACAGAGAGACCACATGTCATTTAAATAATAAGAGAGAGAGACCACATGTCATTTAGAGAGAAAGATAGACCACATGTCATTTAGAGAGAGAGAGACCACATGTCATTTAGAGAGAGAGACCACATGTCATTTACAGAGACCACATGTCATTTACAGAGAGACCACATGTCATTTAAATAATAAGAGAGAGAGACCACATGTCATTTAGAGAGAGGGACCACATGTCATTTAGAGAGAGAGAGACCACATGTCAGACCACATGTCATTTAGAGAGAGAGACCAGATGTCATTTAGAGAGAGAGACCACATGTCATTTAGAGAGAGAGACCAGATGTCATTTAGAGAGAGAGACCACATGTCATTTAGAGAGAGAGACCACATGTCATTTAGAGAGGGAGACCACATGTCATTTAGAGAGAGAGAGACCACATGTCATTTAGAGAGAGAGACCACATGTCATTTAGAGAGGGAGACCACATGTCATTTAGAGAGGGAGACCACATGTCATTTAGAGAGAGAGAGACCACATGTCATTTAGAGAGAGAGACCACATGTCATTTAGAGAGGGAGACCACATGTCATTTAGAGAGAGAGACCACATGTCATTTAGAGAGAGAGACCACATGTCATTTAGAGAGAGAGACCACATGTCATTTAGAGAGAGAGACCAGATGTCATTTAGAGAGAGAGACCACATGTCATTTAGAGAGGGAGACCAGATGTGCCACGTGTTTTTGGGAGAGGAGGGTCAACACACAGACATTATTTAGAGAGGGCTACAGTGTACTAACACAAGCTCACTGTGCGACAAACAAACATGTATATGCATGCAAGTACACTAGCACGGACACATCCGGGGTCATCAGCTGTTCTCTATTCATGTGTGTTGCAGGCCCAGTACCTCTCTGAGACATCAGCTGTTCTCCATTCATGTGTGTTGCAGGCCCAGTACCTCTCTGAGACATCAGCTGTTCTCCATTCATGTGTGTTGCAGGCCCAGTACCTCTCTGAGACATCCGCTGTTCTCTATTCATGTGTGTTGCAGGCCCAGTACCTCTCTGAGACATCCGCTGTTCTCCATTCATGTGTGTTGCAGGCCCAGTACCTCTCTGAGACATCAGCTGTTCTCCGTTCATGTGTGTTGCAGGCCCAGTACCTCTCTGAGACATCAGCTGTTCTCTATTCATGTGTGTTGCAGGCCCAGTACCTCTCTGAGACATCAGCTGTTCTCTATTCATGTGTGTTGCAGGCCCAGTACCTCTCTGAGACATCAGCTGTTCTCCATTCATGTGTGTTGCAGGCAGAGTACTTCTATGAGTTCCAGACACTGCGTTCCATGGATGTGGATATCATGGACAACCCCACGGTCAACGTTCCTCTCCTGGGCTCTGTACCACGTAAGCCCTCAGGTGAGACAGGAGCTGGTGAATCCGTGCTACCCCTCTTCTCAGTGTTGTTGTCTATTGAACACATAAGACTGAAGAACAGCAAGCAGGAAAGAGTGGAGGAGTTTGAGTCAGCAGCCCAGCCCAGCGCTAACCGCTAGACCACACAGCTTGAAATCAGTCATGAAATCAGTCATAATAGCTTGAAATCAGTCATAATAGCTTGAAATCAGTCACAATAGCTTGGAATCAGTCATGAAATCAGTCACAATAGCTTGAAATTAGTCATAATAGCTTGAAATCAGTCATAATAGCTTGAAATCAGTCATAATAGCTTGAAATCAGTCATAATAGCTTGAAATTAGTCATAATAGCTTGAAATCAGTCATAATATCTTGGAATCAGTCATAGTAGCTTAAAATCAGTCACAAAAGCTTGAAATCAGTCATATAGCTTGAAATCAGTCATAATAGCTTGAAATCAGTCATAATAGCTTGAAATCAGTCATAATAGCTTGAAATCAGTCATAATAGCTTGAAATCAGTCATATAGCTTGAAATCAATCATAATAGCTTGAAATCAGTCATAATAGCTTGCATACTGATTACTGCGTTGTAACATGATGTTTCTCTTGTGTTTTAAGTGGTGCAGGTGGGCTTCCCGTGTTTAGGAGACCAGGATGGCGTAGCGGCGTTCGAGGTCACCATACTGGTCATGGACGCCGGTGGGAACATCATCCTGAGGACACCTCACAACGCCATCTTCTTCAAGACCTGCCAGAGAGGTGAGGACGCAGCTCCCAGAGTTTCATTTACACATTTAACATGTTACCCCTGTTTTGAATGGTCTACTAGAAGAGGAGAGGAGAGGAGAGGAGAGGAGAGGAGAGGAGAGGAGAGGAGAGGAGAGGAGAAATCAGTCAGGAGAGGAAATCAGTCAGAGGAGAGGAAAGGAGAGGAGAGGAGAGGAGATGAGAGGAGAGGAGAGGAGAGGAGATCAAAGGAGAGGAGAGGAGAGGAGAGGAGAGGAGAGGAGAGGAGAGGAGAGGAGAGGAGAGGAGAGGAGAGGAGAGGAGAGGAGAGGAGAGGAGAGGAGAGGAGATCAAAGGAGAGGAGAGGAGAGGAGAGGAGAGGAGAGGAGAGGAGAGGAGAGGAGAGGAGAGGAGAGGAAATCAGATCAGAGGATATCAGAGGAGATCAGAGGAGAGGAGAGGAGAGGAGAGGAGAGGAGAGGAGAGGAGAGGAGAGGAGAGGAGAGGAGAGGAGAGAGAGGAGAGGAGAGGAGAGGAGAGGAGATCAAAGGAGAGGAGAGGAGAGGAGAGGAGAGGAGAGGAGAGGAGAGGTGAGGGGAGAGGAGAGGAGAGGAGAGGAGAGGAGAGGAGAGGAGAGGTCAGAGGAGATGAGAGGAGAGGGAGATCAGAGGAGATCAGAGGAGATCAGAGGAGAGAGAGGAGAGGAGAGGAGAGGAGAGGAGAGGAGAGGAGAGTTTTGAGAGGAGAGGAGAGGAGAGGAGAGGAGAGGAGAGAGAGATCAGAGGAGAGGAGAGGAGATCAAAGGAAAGGAGAGGAGAGGAGAGGAGAGAGAGGAGAGGAGAGGAGAGGAGAGGAGAGGAGAGGAGAGGAGAGGAGAGGAGAGGAGAGGAGATCAGAGGAGAGGAGAGGAGAGGAGAGGAGAGGAGAGGAGAGGAGAGGAGAGGAGAGGAGAGGAGAGGAGAGGAGAGGAGAGGAGAGGAGAGGAGAGGAGAGGAGATCAAAGGAGAGGAGAGGAGAGGAGAGGAGAGGAGAGGAGAGGAGAGGAGAGGAGAGGAGAGGAGAGGAGAGGAGAGGAGAGGAGAGGAGAGGAGAGGAGAGGAGAGGAGAGGAGAGGAGAGGAGATCAGAGGAGAGGAGAGGAGAGGAGTGGAGTGGAGTATTGGCTCTCAATATCACCAATGATGATTGGCTAGCTCTCAATTTTGCCATAGATGATTGGCTAGCTCTCAGCATCACCAGAGATGATTGGCTAGCTCTCAGCATCACCAGAGATGATTGGCTAGCTCTCAGCATCACCAGAGATGATTGGCTAGCTCTCAGCATCACCAGAGATGATTGGCTAGCTCTCAGCATCACCAGAGATGATTGGCTAGCTCTCAGCATCAGTCAGCTACTGCTGACTGGATATTATAACATTACCCTGTCTGATTTAGCTCTGCCTCTGCTAACTGGATATTATAACATTACCCTGTCTGATTTAGTTCTACCTCTGCTGACTGGATATTATAACATTACCCTGTCTGATTTAGCTCTGCCTCTGCTAACTGGATATTATAACATTACCCGGTCTGATTTAGTTCTACCTCTGCTGACTGGATAGTATACATTACCCTGTCTGATTTAGTTCTGCCTCTGCTACTGCTGACTGGATATTATAACATTACCCTGTCTGATTTAGTTCTACCTCTGCTGCTGCTAACTGGATATTATAACATTACCCTGTCTGATTTAGTTCTACCTCTGCTACTGCTGACTGGATATTATAACATTACCCTGTCTGATTTAGTTCTACCTCTGCTGCTGCTAACTGGATATTATAACATTACCCTGTCTGATTTAGTTCTACCTCTGCTAACTGGATATTATAACATTACCCTATCTGATTTAGCTCTGCCTCTGCTAACTGGATATTATAACATTACCCTATCTGATTTAGCTCTGCCTCTGCTAACTGGATATTATAACATTACCCTGTCTGATTTACTTCTGCCTCTGCTGCTGCTAACTGGATATTATAACATTACCCTATCTGATTTAGCTCTGCCTCTGCTAACTGGATATTATAACATTACCCTGTCTGATTTAGTTCTACCTCTGCTGCTGCTAACTGGATATTATAACATTACCCTGTCTGATTTAGTTCTACCTCTGCTACTGCTGACTGGATATTATAACATTACCCGGTCTGATTTAGCTCTGCCTCTGCTAACTGGATATTATAACATTACCCTGTCTGATTTAGCTCTGCCTCTGCTAACTGGATATTATAACATTACCCTGTCTGATTTAGTTCTACCTCTGCTACTGCTGACTGGATATTATAACATTACCCGGTCTGATTTAGCTCTGCCTCTGCTAACTGGATATTATAACATTACCCTGTCTGATTTAGTTCTACCTCTGCTACTGCTGACTGGATATTATAACATTACCCGGTCTGATTTAGCTCTGCCTCTGCTAACTGGATATTATAACATTACCCTATCTGATTTAGTTCTACCTCTGTTGACTGGATAGTATACATTACCCTGTCAGATTTAGTTCTACCTCTGCTGACTGGATAGTATACATTACCCTGTCTGATTTAGTTCTACCTCTGCTGACTGGATAGTATACATTACCCTGTCTGATTTAGTTCTACCTCTGCTGACTGGATAGTATACATTACCCTGTCTGATTTAGCTCTGCCTCTGCTAACTGGATATTATAACATTACCCTGTCTGATTTAGCTCTGCCTCTGCTAACTGGATATTATAACATTACCCTGTCTGATTTAGTTCTACCTCTGCTAACTGGATATTATAACATTACCCTGTCTGATTTAGTTCTGCCTCTGCTACTGCTAACTTTATATTATTACAACAGAAGTGGTTGAGATGCCCTGATTTAGGGGGGTGTTGGGGAGGCTTTGTGACCAGGGGAGGAGAGAGGGGAGTGAAGTTACCTGCCAATCAGCATCCAGGACAAAGGCCATAGCTGGGGCATGATGTCATGGGAACTCTGCCAGCTGCAGATTGAGGCTGGAACAGGAGACACACACACCAGTACCCCTCCACACACACACACCAGTACCCTCCACACACACACACCAGTACCCTCCACACACACACACAGCAGTACCCTCCACACACACACACCAGTACCCCTCCACACACACACACCAGTACCCCTCCACACACACACACCAGTACCCCACCACACACACACACACACACACACACACACACACACACACACACACACACACACACACACACACACACACACACACACACACACACACACACACACACACACCAGTACCCCTCCACACACACACACAGTACACACACACACACACACACCACACACACACACACACACACACACACACACACACACACACACACACACACACAGCAGTACCCCTCCACACACACACACAGCAGTACCCCTCCACACACACACACAGCAGTACACACACACACAGCAGTACCCCACCACACACACACACACACACACACACACACACACACACACACACCCCTCCACACACACACACACAGTACCCCTCCACACACAGCAGTACCCTCCACACACACACACAGTACCCCTCCACACACACACACCAGTACCCCTCCACACACACACACAGTACCCCTCCACACACACACACCAGTACCCTCCACACACACACACACACACACACACACACACACACACACACACACACACACACACACACACACCACACACACACACACACACCCACACACACACACACACACACACAGTACCCCTCCACACACACACACACACACACACAGTACCCCACCACACACACACACACACACACACACACACACACACACACACACACACACACACACACACACACACACACACACCAGTACCACCACACACACACACAGTACCCCCACACACACACACACAGTACCCCACCACACACACACAGCAGTACACCACACACACACACACACACACACACACACACACACACAGCAGTACCCACCACACACACACACAGCAGACACACAGCACACACACACACAGCAGTACCCCTCCACACACACACAGCAGTACCCCTCCACACACACACACACACACCACCACACACACACACCCCTCAACACACACACAGGGTTTGGGTACACACACACACACATACACAGGGTACCCCTCCACACACACACAGGGTACCCCTCCACACACACACACAGGGTTGACAGTACCCCTCCACACACACACACAGCAGTACCCTCCACATACACAGCAGTACCCCTCCACACACACCAGCACCCCTCCACACACACAGGGTTGGGGTTCTAACACACACACAGCAGGGTTTGGGTACAGGGTTGGGGTTCTATATAGACAGGGTTGGGGTTCTATATAGACAGGGTTGGGGTTCTATATAGACAGGGACTATATAGACAAGGTTGGGGTACTATATAGACAGGGTTGGGGTTCTATATAGACAGGGTTGGGGTACTATATAGACAGGGTTGGGGTACTATATAGACAGGGTTGGGGTTCTATATAGACAGGGTTGGGGTTCTATATAGACAGGGTTGGGGTTCTATATAGACAGGGTTGGGGTTCTATATAGACAGGGTTGGGGTTCTATATAGACAGGGTTGGGGTTCTATATAGACAGGGTTGGGGTTCTATATAGACAGGGACTATATAAACAGGGTTGGGGTACTATATAGACAGGGTTGGGATACTATATAGACAGGGTTGGGGTACTATATAGACAGGGTTGGGGTACTATATAGACAGGGTTGGGGTTCTATATAGACAGTGTTGGGGTTATATATAGACAGGGATGGGGTACAGGGTTGGAGTTCTATATAGACAGTGTTGGGGTACTATATAGACAGGGTTGGGGTACTATATAGACAGGGTTGTGGTTCTATATAGACAGGGTTGGGGTTCTATATAGACAGTGTTGGGGTTCTATATAGACAGGGTTGGGGTTCTATATAGACAGGGTTTGTGGTACAGGGTTGTGGTTCTATATAGACAGGGATGGGGTACTATATAGACAGGGTTTGTGGTACAGGGTTGTGGTTCTATATAGACAGGGTTGTGGTTCTATATAGACAGGGTTGGGGTTCTATATAGACAGGGTTGGGGTTCTAAATAGACAGGGTTTGTGGTTCTATATAGACAGGGTTTGTGGTTCTATATAGACAGGGTTGGGGTTCTATATAGACAGGGTTGGGGTACAGGGTTGTGGTTCTATATAGACAGGGTTGGGGTTCTATATAGACAGGGTTTGTGGTTTCCAGTTTAGTTACTGTTGTCTTGATTCCATTTCACCGGACAAGCCCTGTCAAAGACCAGGTGTGGACCTCAGCTCCAGGTCCGGCTGAAGCAGGGATTTATACTAGCTTAGGGCACTTCCTATCTGTGACAGGAAGCAGCGCTAATGTTCCATGTCCTGTCCTATTTCCCAATGTGGGATATGGTGTCAAAGTAGGAACAAATATACATCTAGCTGTTTAAATCAAAATTAGTACAAAAGGTTTTTATAACAGCTAAGGCGTAGTTTCTTGTGTCCCAAATGGCTCCATATTCCCTACATAGGGACCGGGGCGGCAGGGTAACCTAGTGGCTATAGCCTCTCTACTGTATAGAGCCTCTCTACTGTATATAGCCTCTCTACTGTATAGAGCCTCTCTACTGTATAAAGCCTCTCTACTATATAGAGCCTCTCTACTGTATAAAGCCTCTCTACTGTATAAAGCCTCTCTACTGTATAGAGCCTCTCTACTGTATAAAGCCTCTCTACTGTATAGAGCCTCTCTACTGTATAAAGCCTCTATACTGTATAAAGCCTCTCTACTGTATATAGCCTCTCTACTGTATAAAGCCTCTCTACTGTATAGAGCCTCTCTACTGTATATAGCCTCTCTACTGTATATAGCCTCTCTACTGTATATAGCCTCTCTACTGTATAAAGCCTCTCTACTGTATAGAGCCTCTCTACTGTATATAGCCTCTCTACTGTATATAGCCTCTCTACTGTATAAAGCCTCTCTACTGTATAAAGCCTCTCTACTGTATATAGCCTCTCTACTGTATATAGCCTCTCTACTGTATATAGCCTCTCTACTGTATATAGCCTCTCTACTGTATAAAGCCTCTCTACTGTATAGAGCCTCTCTACTGTATATAGCCTCTCTACTGTATAGAGCCTCCCTACTGTATAGAGCCTATCTACTGTATATAACCTCTACTGTATAGAGCCCCTCTACTGTATATAACCTCTCTACTGTATATAGCCCCTCTACTGTATATAACCTCTCTACTGTATATAGCCCCTCTACTGTATATAGCCCCTCTACTGTATATAACCTCTCTACTGTATATAACCTCTACTGTATATAGCCCCTCTACTGTATATAGCCTCTCTACTGTATATAGCCTCTACTGTATATAGCCCCTCTACTGTATATAGCCCCTCTACTGTATATAACCTCTCTACTGTATATAGCCCCTCTATTGTATATAGCCCCTCTACTGTATATAGCCCCTCTACTGTATATAGCCTCTCTACTGTATATAGCCCCTCTACTGTATATAGCCCCTCTACTGTATATAACCTCTCTACTGTATATAACCTCTACTGTATATAGCCCCTCTACTGTATATAGCCCCTCTACTGTATATAACCTCTCTACTGTATATAACCTCTACTGTATATAACCTCTACTGTATATAGCCCCTCTACTGTATATAGCCTCTCTACTGTATATAGCCCCTCTACTGTATATAGCCCCTCTACTGTATATAACCTCTCTACTGTATATAACCTCTACTGTATATAGCCCCTCTACTGTATATAGCCCCTCTACTGTATATAGCCTCTCTACTGTATATAACCTCTCTACTGTATATAACCTCTACTGTATATAGCCCCTCTACTGTATATAACCTCTCTACTGTATAGAGCCTCTCTACTGTATATGGACAACAGCAGTGCCCTATTGGTCCCTGGTCAACAGCAGTGCCCTATTGGTCCCTGGTCAACAGCAGTGCCCTATGGTCCCTGGTCAACAGTAGTGCCCTATGGTCCCTGGTCAACAGTAGTGCCCTATGGTCCCTGGTCAACAGTAGTGCCCTATGGTCCCTGGTCAACAGCAGTGCCCTATGGTCCCTGGTCAACAGTAGTGCCCTATGGTCCCTGGTCAACAGTAGTGCCCTATGGTCCCTGGTCAACAGCAGTGCCCTATGGTCCCTGGTCAACAGTAGTGTCCTATGGTCCCTGCCCTATTGGTCCCTGGTCAACAGCAGTGCCCTATGGTCCCTGGTCAACAGCAGTGCCCTATGGTCCCTGGTCAACAGTAGTGCCCTATGGTCCCTGGTCAACAGCAGTGCCCTATGGTCCCTGGTCAACAGTAGTGCCCTATGGTCCCTGGTCAACAGTAGTGCCCTATGGTCCCTGGTCAACAGTAGTGCCCTATGGTCCCTGGTCAACAGTAGTGCCCTATGGTCCCTGGTCAACAGTAGTGCCCTATGGTCCCTGGTCAACAGTAGTGCCCTATGGTCCCTGGTCAACAGTAGTGCCCTATGGTCCCTGGTCAACAGCAGTGCCCTATGGTCCCTGGTCAACAGTAGTGCCCTATGGTCCCTGGTCAACAGTAGTGCCCTATGGTCCCTGGTCAACAGTAGTGCCCTATGGTCCCTGGTCAACAGTAGTGCCCTATAGTCCCTGGTCAACAGCAGTGCCCTATGGTCCTTGGTCAACAGCAGTGCACTATGGTCCCTGGTCAACAGCAGTGCACTATGGTCCCTGGTCAACAGTAGTGTCCTATGGTCCCTGCCCTATTGGTCCCTGGTCAACAGCAGTGCCCTATGGTCCCTGGTCAACAGCAGTGCCCTATGGTCCCTGGTCAACAGTAGTGCCCTATGGTCCCTGGTCAACAGCAGTGCCCTATGGTCCCTGGTCAACAGTAGTGCACTATGGTCCCTGGTCAACAGTAGTGCCCTATGGTCCCTGGTCAACAGTAGTGCCCTATGGTCCCTGGTCAACAGTAGTGCCCTATGGTCCCTGGTCAACAGCAGTGCCCTATGGTCCCTGGTCAACAGCAGTGCACTATGGTCCCTGGTCAACAGTAGTGCCCTATGGTCCCTGGTCAACAGTAGTGCCCTATATAGGAAATAGAATAGAGTCCCTTCCTCTGTTCCTGGTGTTGGATAGAGTGAATCCTGAGTTAACTGAAACCAGACTCGTCCCTGCCTTTGTCCCTTGTGTTGGATAGAGTGATAGAGTGAATCCTGAGTTGACTGAAACCAAACTCATCCCTCCGTCTCTTTCTTTTTCTCCAGATGGGTCTCGTCGTATAAAGTGAATGAGACAAGCACTACTTTAGACTTTTTTCATCCGTGTTCCTTCAACGTAAAACAAGAATCGATATTGGTGCCAGCTTTCGTCGAAGTCTTACCAAACACAAATTCCCCGGACACCCACTTGTGTTTGTCAAAGAAAAGGACAAGTGTGAGAAGTCGTGCCAGTTTTGTTCTGTAACTGTTGTCTCAGTGAGTCTTATTGTGACTCTGGCCACATCTGGTGCCAGTGTTAGTCTGTCCCTATTCCCTATAGGACGGGACTTGGTTACATCCCAATGGTACCCTATTCCTAGATAGTACTTCCCTATTCCCTATAGGGTTCTGGTCACATGGACAGAAACAAGTGGTTCCTCACACGTCGATGGATCCCGGGACTATTTTGACATCTCTGTTGACCACCATCACTACTTTTAATCAGAGTCCTATTATAGGACCTGGTCAAAAGTAGGGAGATGGTTTTCAGTCTGCTTTGAAATTGGAATAGGGAGCTTTTTGATCCACATAGATTGTTTTCTTATTGTGACTCTGGCCACATGTTGTCTGGTGCCAGTGTTAGGAGATGGTATTCAGTGTCCAGGCCCTATTCCCTATATAGGGTTCTTGTCAGAAGTAGTGCACTATGTAGGGAATAGGGTGCTTTGATCCAGGCCCTTTGTAGGACAGAAACAAGGGTTCCTCACACGCCCGATGGATCTCCGGGACTAAGAAGGATAGTTTGACATCTCTGTTGACCACCATTACCACCTCAAAGGCTTCTCCTTCATGTTGAGTTGTAGAGCGCTGGTTTTCAGTCTGCTTTAAACCAGGCCCTGTTGTAGGGAGATGGTTTTCAGTCTGCTTTGAACCAGGCCCTGTTGTAGAGCTCTGGTTTTCAGTCTGCTTTGAACCAGGCCCTGTTGTAGGGAGATGGTATTCAGTCTGCTTTGAACCAGGCCCTGTTGTAGAGCTCTGGTTTTCAGTCTGCTTTAAACCAGGCCCTGTTGTAGAGCTCTGGTTTTCAGTCTGCTTTGAACCAGGCCCTGTTGTAGAGCTCTGGTTTTCAGTCTGCTTTGAACCAGGCCCTGTTGTAGAGCTCTGGTTTTCAGTCTGCTTTGAGCCAGGCCCTGTTGTAGAGCGCTGGTTTTCAGTCTGCTTTGATCCAGGCCCTGTTGTAGGGAGATGGTATTCAGTCTGCTTTGAACCAGGCCCTGTTGTAGAGCTCTGGTTTTCAGTCTGCTTCGCACCAGGCCCTGTTGTGGAACTCTAAACGTTTGACCGGAGCCCATAAGGGTGCCATTTGGATGGATGAATAGGGTGCCATTTGGATGGATGAATAGGGTGCCATTTGGATGGATGAATAGGGTGCCATTTGGATGGATGAATAGGGTGCCATTTGGATGGATGAATAGGGTGCCATTTGGATGGATGAATAGGGTGCCATTTGGATGGATGAATAGGGTGCCATTTGGATGGATGAATAGGGTGCCATTTGGATGAATAGGTTGCCATTTGGATGAATAGGGTGCCATTTGGATGGATGAATAGGGTGCCATTTGGATGGATGAATAGGGTGCCATTTGGATGGATGAATAGGGTGCCATTTGGATGAATAGGGTGCCATTTGGATGGATGAATAGGGTGCCATTTGGATGAATAGGTTGCCATTTGGATGGATGAATAGGGTGCCATTTGGATGGATGAATAGGGTGCCATTTGGATGAATAGGGTGCCATTTGGATGTAGGGTGCCATTTGGATGGAGAATAGGTGCCCTTTGGGATAGAAGTCCATGGCATCTCACTGCACTGTAGTGGAATGTGGTTCCCTTGAAGTGGTCTTCTGAGATGGCAGGCTATGGAGAGTGTCAGAGAGAGGAGGAAGGGCGAGGACGGAAGAACAGAAGGAAGGAAGGAATGAAGGGAGGGAGGAAGAAAGGAAAGAAGGGAGGGAGGACTCCACTAGCCATTCATTCATCTCAACTTTGTTATTTTTCTCTTCTCACGTGTTCTGTCTCTTTATTGTCTCTCTTCCCACCTCTCTCTTCCATCTCTCTCTCTCTCTCTCTCTCTCTCTCTCTCTCTCTCTCTCTCTCTCTCTCTCTCTCTCTCTCTCTCTCTCTCTCTCTCTCTCTTCCCCTCTCTCTCTCTCTCCTCCCTGCCTCTCTCTGTCTCTTCCCACCCCTCTCTGTCTCTCTCTTCCCCCTTTCTCTCTCTCTCTCACTCCCGTCTCTCTCTCTCTGTCTCCACAGCTAAATGTCCAGGTGGTTGTCGTAACGGTGGGTTCTGCAACGAGAGACAGGTGTGTGAGTGTCAGGATGGTTTCTACGGGCCGCACTGTGAGAAAGGTACGTTTAATCTCGTCTGTACACCCAGGCCATTCCATCTATCTTCCATCACTACCATAGTGATATACAGTAAGTACACAGCACACAGTCAACACAATAGCTTGAGTTGCTCATTCTATAGAATTAAATTAAAATGATTTTCTTGCGGGTTTTTTTCCCTTCTCCTTGGCCCACATCAACAATGCTGGGTGGAATATCTTCTTTTATTTCCTGGAATGTCTCCACAACAAAACAAACCTAAATAAAACCTTATGAAATGAAAGGCTAGAGAAAGAGAAGAGGTTGTGTGTTGTTTCACAGTTTTGAGACACCAGTCCTGCTCAGGCAGGCCTATCATTTTCAGACAACAACAGAACCACCACGTTGCATTTAAATGTATTAATGAATCTGTAAAAGGTTATGCTTGCTGCGGCTTAACGTTGCCTCAAGGCACCACAACTTAAAAACAGCATGGAAATTACAAAGCACTGGTTAAACAGGCTCCATCCAGACTAGTTAAATGGAGAGCAAATTTATTTGAAATGTTTTTCCATGACAGAAAAAACAATCATGTCAGTGTCAGCAGACAGACAGACAGGCAGGCAGGCAGGCAGACAGACAGACAGACAGACAGACAGACAGACAGACAGACAGACAGACAGACAGACAGACAGACAGACAGACAGACAGACAGACAGACAGACAGACAGACAGACAGACAGACAGACAGACAGACAGACAGACAGACAGACAGACAGACAGGCAGGCAGGCAGACAGGCAGACAGGTTGGGCGGCGACGACCACGTGTTCCATCTATTTAAGGCTCTAAAAGAGGTTAGAGAGAGACTCTGTCCAGCTACAGACTGACTGAGGGAGAACAATGTTGTTGTTCCATCTATTTAAGGCTCTAAAAGAGGTTAGAGAGAGACTCTGTCCAGCTACAGACTGACTGAGGGCGGTGGAGAACAATGTTGTTCCATCTATTTATGGCTCTAAAAGAGGTTAGAGAGAGACTCGTTCCAGCTACAGACTGACTGAGAGAGAACAATGTTGTTGTTCCATCTATTTAAGGCTCTAAAAGAGGTTAGAGAGAGAGAGACTCTGTCCAGCTACAGACTGACTGAGGGAGAACAATGTTGTTGTTCCATCTATTTAAGGCTCTAAAAGAGGTTAGAGAGAGACTCGGTCCAGCTACAGACTGACTGAGGGGGGTGGAGAACAATGTTGTTCCATCTATTTAAGGCTCTAAAAGAGGTTAGAGAGAGACTCTGTCCAGCTACAGACTGACTGAGGGGGGTGGAGAACAATGTTGTTGTTCCCTCTATTTAAGGCTCTAAAAGAGGTTAGAGAGAGACTGTCCAGCTACAGACTGACTGAGGGAGAACAATGTTGTTGTTCCATCTATTTAAGGCTCTAAAAGAGGTTAGAGAGAGACTCTGTCCAGCTACAGACTGACTGAGGGGAGAACAATGTTGTTGTTCCCTCTATTTAAGGCTCTAAAAGAGGTTAGAGAGAGACTCTGTCCAGCTACAGACTGACTGAGAGAGAACAATGTTGTTGTTCCATCTATTTAAGGCTCTAAAAGAGGTTAGAGAGAGACTCTGTCCAGCTACAGACTGACTGAGGGGGGTGGAGAACAATGTTGTTGTTCCCTCTATTTAAGGCTCTAAAAGAGGTTAGAGAGAGACTCTGTCCAGCTACAGACTGACTGAGGGAGAACAATGTTGTTGTTCCATCTATTTAAGGCTCTAAAAGAGGTTAGAGAGAGACTCTGTCCAGCTACAGACTGACTGAGGGGGGTGGAGAACAATGTTGATGTTCCATCTATTTAAGGCTTTAAAAGAGGTTAGAGAGAGAGACTCTGTCCAGCTACAGACTGACTGAGGGGAGAACAATGTTGTTGTTCCCTCTATTTAAGGCTCTAAAAGAGGTTAGAGAGAGACTCTGTCCAGCTACAGACTGACTGAGAGAGAACAATGTTGTTGTTCCATCTATTTAAGGCTCTAAAAGAGGTTAGAGAGAGAGAGACTCTGTCCAGCTACAGACTGACTGAGGGGGGTGGAGAACAATGTTGATGTTCCATCTATTTAAGGCTTTAAAAGAGGTTAGAGAGAGAGACTCTGTCCAGCTACAGACTGACTGAGGGGGGTGGAGAACAATGTTGATGTTCCATCTATTTAAGGCTCTAAAAGAGGTTAGAGAGAGACTCTGTCCAGCTACAGACTGACTGAGGGGGGTGGAGAACAATGTTGTTGTTCCCTCTATTTAAGGCTCTAAAAGAGGTTAGAGAGAGACTCTGTCCAGCTACAGACTGACTGAGGGGGGTGGAGAACAATGTTGTGGTTTTTTGTATCATATGAACAGTAAGGACTCTCCATGGGGATTTCACCGTCTACTCAAACAGGGCTACGGAGCTCCTTTTGGTTCACCCCCCCCCCCCCCCCCCCAAAAAATGAAGCTGCAAAAAAGTCCGTAGAACTACGTAGAGGACCATCCGTTATGTGGACCGTGTCGAGGCTTTGAGGCATCTAAGAGTAGACTATGGATTTTTAAAGAGAAGTGATCTGTGAGAACGGCTGAGTTTTATTTTAGGGGGTGTCGACGGGTCTTGAGACATTGTGTTTACGATATTCACTCTTGGCAAAGACTCAACAGTACTAAGGCTCTTTAGGCAGCGCTAAGTGAAACATTATCGCAATGAATGTAGTGTTGGAAGGGTGAAGGGTTACCATCAGTTGAAGGTGAATTAAATGAATGTAGTGTTGGAAGGGTGAAGGGTTACCATCAGTTGAAGGTGAATTAAATTAATGTAGTGTTGGAAGGGTGAAGGGTTACCAGCAACTGAAGGTTAATTAAATGAATGTAGTGTTGGGGGGGTGAAGGGTTACCATCAGTTGAAGGTGAATTAAATGAATGTAGTGTTGGAAGGGTGAAGGGTTACCATCAGTTGAAGGTGAATTAAATGAATGTAGTGTTGGAAGGGTGAAGGGTTACCATCAGTTGAAGGTGAATTAAATGAATGTAGTGTTGGAAGGGTGAAGGGTTACCATCAGTTGAAGGTGAATTAAATGAATGTAGTGTTGGAAGGGTGAAGGGTTACCATCAGTTGAAGGTGAATTAAATGAATGTAGTGTTGGAAGGGTGAAGGGTTACCAGCAACTGAAGGTGAATTAAATACTTGAGGTTGCTGACATAGATTTTTCTCCTCTCCTGTCCTCCTCCGCTCCCCCCCAGCCCTCTGCTCTCCCAGGTGTCTGAATGGTGGACTGTGTATGAGTCCAGGGATGTGCATCTGCCCACCTGGTTACTATGGAGACAGCTGTGACAAAGGTACACTCACCTGAAACACGGACACAGTACACATTTCATAACTCCAGACAAACACACCTCATTCACCACTGGGGACCAACGAACTCCGACCGAGCTCGAAGTCTCTGAAAAGGGGTTCTATTGATGAAGGTTGGTTACTAGCTACCTTTTGAGAGGGGGATCCCGTGACGTGGTTAGCATCAGTTGCTGGGACCACTACTATCTGTCCAGGGATCCTCCAAAAGTCTATAGAGCTGCTTGGAGTAGCAGCTAGCTTAGCTGCTAACTAGCTTTCAAGCTAGCAAGGTTTTCTGAAAGCTTGAACACAGCCCGCGACGTGGTTAGCCCTTGTGGCTGGGGCCGGCGTATTGTCCCAGGCTTTTGGCTGGGGCCGGCGTATTGTCCCAGGCTTGCGGCTGGGGCCGGCGTATTGTCCCAGGCTTGCGGCTGGGGCCGGCGTATTGTCCCAGGCTTGTGGCTGGGGCCGGCGTATTGTCCCAGGCTTGTGGCTGGGGCCGGCGTATTGTCCCAGGCTTGTGGCTGGGGCCGGCGTATTGTCCCAGGCTTGCGGCTGGGGCCGGCGTATTGTCCCAGGCTTGCGGCTGGGGCCGGCGTATTGTCCCAGGCTTGCGGCTGGGGCCGGCGTATTGTCCCAGGCTTGCGGCTGGGGCCGGCATATTGTCCCAGGCTTGTGGCTGGGGCCGGCGTATTGTCCCAGGCTTGTGGCTGGGGCCGGCGTATTGTCCCAGGCTTGTGGCTGGGGCCGGCGTATTGTCCCAGGCTTGTGGCTGGGGCCGGCGTATTGTCCCAGGCTTGTGGCTGTCTAAATCCCTGCTGTTTGTTGCTGTTTCCATCTGCCTTGCGACCTGTCCTGTCTGGAACTGCGTGGAGTACCAACAGTAGCCTACGTTGCTACCATGGCATCCAAAACAAAGCCGGTGGGAGTGCCACTGAGGACAGTAGTGTCTCTCTTTCACAGGTGAAGAATCTTTTAAACGACTGAAAATATGTCTTCAAGCAGATGTTACAACAACAGGAACATAGCTTCCAAGAACTTAGTCCAAATACAAAAAAAGTTTTGTCAAATTAAAATGTATTAAATTAAATAAAAATTAAGGTGATCTGACCAGAGAGGTCCAGGACATTAAGATGATCTGACCAGGGAGGTCCAGGACATTAAGATGATCTGACCAGGGAGGTCCAGGACATTAAGGTGATCTGACCAGGGAGGTCCAGGACATTAAGGGGAACTGACCAGAGAGGTCCAGGACATTAAGATGATCAGACCATGGAGGTCCAGGACATTAAGGTGATCTGACCAGAGAGGTCCAGGACATTAAGGTGATCTGACCAGAGAGGTCCAGGACATTAAGGTGATCTGACCAGAGAGGTCCAGGACATTAAGATGATCAGACCATGGAGGTCCAGGACATTAAGGTGATCTGACCAGAGAGGTCCAGGACATTAAGGTGATCTGACCAGAGAGGTCCAGGACATTAAGAACAGTTTGCAGTTCTCTCAGGGAGAACTGGATGTCCTGAAAGAGACTTGCAGCAAGATGACAACAAACTGTAAGTTCATGTGAGATATCATCAGCTCTCATCAGCTTTTCTCATTATTACAGATGGCTGGGGAATATCTAGATGGAAAATATCTAGAGGGAAAATATCTAGAGGGAAAATATCTAGAGGGACAATCCAGGTGAAATAACATCGTTGTGGATTGCATACCAGAGTCTTCATGTAACCGATGTGAAATGGCTAGCTAGTTAGCGGTGGTGCGCGTTTATAGCGTTTCAATCGGGTGACGTCACTCGCTCTGAGACCTTGAAGTAGTGGTTCCCCTTGCACTGCAAGGGCCGTGGATTTTGTGGAGCGATGGGTAACGATGCTTTGTGGATGACTGTTGTCGATGTGTGCAGAGGGTCCCTGGTTCGAGCCCAGGTAGGGGCGAGGGGACGGATGAAAGCTAAACTGTTACATTCACATCACTGGGACAAGTCTGAGGAGAAAGGAAGACAAATTATCACTCTAAAAGCTGCAGATGGATCATGGGAAGATTGAGGTCTGGAAAACCTGTCACCAGCCCAGGTGACAGACACAGGCCGATATGTGGTCAAGTTCCTGAGGTTATAGGACAAGATGGCTGTTCTGGACAGAGCCAAGACCTTGAGACTAACAAAACATCTTCCTTAACGACGACTGTACACAAGAGGCGGAAAATAACTTGTCCCAGCCGTGAAAGCTGTAAGAGAGCGTGGGGACATTGTTTACATCCACTACAACAGGTTCATTGTCCACCCTCCTTCCCAAAAAGACTGGGAGGAGTGAGAGAGCCTAGCTTCTGGGTCAGTAGCTGCAGCCCCACATCACATACACCAATTGACACTCACAAGTGCCCTGTTGACTGACTCTATTAGCCAGACAATGTTCTTGTCAAGCTGGAAAGGTCTAAAAATATGTGTTATTAATCATAAGACTGGGAGGAGTGAGAGAGCTGTTATTATTATGTTATTAATCAAAAGACTGGAAGGAGCGAGAGAGCTGTTATTATTATTATTATTATGTTATTAATCATATGTACTCTAACCGTAGAAATAAGGTTTATGAGATCAATAACTGGAGAAAAAAACTAAATCTGATAACATTCATATACTGGCCATCTCTGAGACTCACTTAGATAATTCCTTTGATAATACAGCAGTAGCAATACAGGGATATAACATCTACAGAAGAGACAGGAATGCCTATGGCGGAGGTGTTGCTGTATATATTCAGAGCCATATCCCTGTAAAGCTTAGAGATGATCTCATGTCTAATGCTGTTAAAAGTGTTGTGGTTGCAGTTTCACTACCTCATCTAAAGCCTCCTATTTTAGGGTGTTGCTATATAGGCCAACATGTTCTGACATTCATTATCTGGATAATATGTGTGCAATGCTTGGTAATGTGTGTGCTGTTAACAGATAGGTCTATTTTCTGGGTGTCCCGAATATAGATTGGTTTTCATCAAGCTGTCCACTCAAGAGGAAGCTGCTCACTGTAACCAGTGCCTGTAATCTGGTTGTGTGTCTTGACCTCCGCCGAACCCCTGAGACTGACTCACCGAACCCCTGGGGTTCGATCGAACCCAGGTTAAGAACCACTGATGTAGGGCCTACAGAGGAGACAGGAATGCCTATGGCGGAGGTGTTGCTGTATATATTCAGAGCCATATTCCTGTAAAGCTTAGAGGCCGAGACAACAAGAAGACACAGTGGCAGAGTAAATTCAATCACACCTTTTGTTTCATCACAACACAGGAGAGCGACATCTGTCCGATGAAGTCCACAAAACACGTGTAACAAACAGTTACACGCTCAAACGCGTTGATGTTTCCGGAACATTTTTTCAGACTACTAAACTATTGATTTAGAACCATGGAGAGTTTTACCGCAAGTCGTAAAGAGAACAGGAGCTGTATCCGCTATTCCAGCACCATTTCAACATCAACATTACAACATCATCTAACCACCTCTGCTTAGTCTAATACAGAGACAACAGGAGCTGCCTCCGCTATTACAGCGTCATTTCAACGTCAACATTACAACATCATCTAACCACCTCTGCTTAGTCTAATACAGAGACAACAGGAGCTGCCTCCGCTATTACAGCGTCATTTCAACGTCAACATTACAACATCATCTAACATCTACAGAGACAACAGGAGCTGCCTCCGCTATTACAGCGTCATTTCAACATCAACATTACAACATCATCTAACCACCTCTGCTTAGTCTAATACAGAGACAACAGGAGCTGCCTCCGCTATTACAGCGTCATTTCAACGTCAACATTACAACATCATCTAACCACCTCTGCTTAGTCTAATACAGAGACAACAGGAGCTGCCTCCGCTATTACAGCGTCATTTCAACGTCAACATTACAACATCATCTAACCACCTCTGCTTAGTCTAATACAGAGACAACAGGAGCTGCCTCCGCTATTACAGCGTCATTTCAACGTCAACATTACAACATCATCTAACCACCTCTGCTTAGTCTAATACAGAGACAACTAAAAGATACCAGAAAACGATTTAGTCTAATCAATGTAAGCTAAATATGACGTGGTTGTCCATGGTACTGATTTCTCTGTGTGTGTGTGTGTGTGTGTGTGTGTGTGTGTGTGTGTGTGTGTGTGTGTGTGTGTGTGTGTGTGTGTGTGTGTGTGTGTGTGTGTGTGTGTGTGTGTGTGTGTGTGTGTGTGTGTGTGTGTGTGTGTGTGTGTGTGTGTGTGTGTGTGTGTGTGTACTTGCAAGTAGAAAAAAACATGTTGACTCACCGTACTTGTAGAGACACGCCGGCAATGCCATCCTCCTCTTTCATGTTGCCTAAACGGTCTTTGACTCTTGTCACACAGGACACGCTTTTAGTTGTTGTTGACCCTGGCTATCTGGATAAAATGCTCCTTTCATGGGCAACGATGCGCCAGGCCAGCTAGTTAACATTAACAATCTACATCTGGCTACACGTTGAACTTCCACCCTCTCAGGCCAGGGGCACAATGTATGAATTTACGGTTGGCTTGTCACGGCCGTCGTTCAAGGAACACCCGCGGTGCAGCGTGGTGGGCGTACATTTTCTTTTTTTTTTGTAAAATGTCACCAACAAAACAAGAAATAGCAAACACGACCGTGCCGCTTACAAGGGCTATAGTGCCCCTAACAAAGACAACTTCCCACAATCACAACAGGGGGGAAAGGCTGCCTAAGTATGATTCCCAATCGGAGAAAACAATAGACAGCTGTCCCTGATTGAGAACCATACCCGGCCAAAACATAGAAATACAAAAACATAGAATGCCCACCCAAATCACACCCCGACCAAAGCAAAATAGAGTTATAAAAAGTCTCTCTAAGGTCAGGGTGTGACATGGATCAGAATTGCCGTTATAATAATATATAATAATAATATATGCCATTTAGCAGACGCTTTTATCCAAAGCGACTTACAGTCATGTGTGCATACATTCTACGTATGGGTGGTCCCGGGGATCGAACCCACTACCCTGGCGTTACAAGCGCCATGCTCATTGCCAGAATGGAGAATTAAGTAACACCACAAGTCCAAATCCCTATCTCCATCCATGGCAAATTTAGGAATGGGACAATTTTAGCTAGCTAGCTAGCCACCGGAGGTAACATGGTGTTACCTTGGATTGTAAACTGTCATGGTCAAAACATATAGATTCAATGGTTGTAAAGACGGGGAAAGGTCTGTAATAAAGAGATGCTCAGCTTTTTTGACACCACACTCCACAAAGCAAGTCCTGCAGCCTCTAGTTTTATCTCATCTTGATTATTGCCCGGTCATATGGTCAGGTGCTGCAAAGAAGGGCCTAGAAAAAGGGCAGCTGGTCCAGAACAGAGTGGCAGTGTAATCAGAGGGCTAATTATCAACACTACACCTGTCAGTCTCTCTTGGCTAAGAGTTGAGGACAGACCGGACTCTGCATCACTTCTTCATTATCAACACTACGCCTGTCACACAGACCGGACTGACTGCATCACTTCTTCATTATCAACACTACGCCTCAGTCTCTTGGCTAAGAGTTGAGGACAGAGTTGAGGACCGGACTGACTGCATCACTTCTTCATTATCAACACTACGCCTGTCAGTCTCTCTTGGCTAAGAGTTGAGGACAGACCGGACTGACTGCATCACTTCTTCATTATCAACACTACGCCTGTCAGTCTCTCTTGGCTAAGAGTTGAGGACACTTCTTCATTATCAACACTACGCCTGTCAGTCTCTCTTGGCTAAGAGTTGAGACAGACCGGACTGACTGCATCACTTCTTCATTATCAACACTACGCCTGTCAGTCTCTCTTGGCTAAGAGTTGAGGACAGACCGGACTGACTGCATCACTTCTTCATTATCAACACTACGCCTGTCAGTCTCTCTTGGCTAAGAGTTGAGGACAGACCGGACTGACTGCATCACTTCTTCATTCATTATCAACACTACGCCTGTCAGTCTCTCTTGGCTAAGAGTTGAGGACAGACCGGACTGACTGCATCACTTCTTCATTATCAACACTACGCCTGTCAGTCTCTCTTGGCTAAGAGTTGAGGACAGACCGGACTGACTGCATCACTTCTTCATTATCAACACTACGCCTGTCAGTCTCTCTTGGCTAAGAGTTGAGGACAGACCGGACTGACTGCATCACTTCTTCATTATCAACACTACGCCTGTCAGTCTCTCTTGGCTAAGAGTTGAGGACAGACCGGACTGACTGCATCACTTCTTCATTATCAACACTACGCCTGTCAGTCTCTCTTGGCTAAGAGTTGAGGACAGACCGGACTGACTGCATCACTTCTTCATTATCAACACTACCCTGTCAGTCTCTCTTGGCTAAGAGTTGAGGACAGACCGGACTGCATCACTTCTTCATTATCAACACTACGCCTGTCAGTCTCTCTTGGCTAAGAGTTGAGGACAGACCCGGACTGACTGCATCACTTCTTCATTATCAACACTACGTTGAGTTGAGGACAGACAGACTTCTTCATTATCAACACTACGCCTGTCAGTCTCTCTTGTCTAAGAGTTGAGGACAGACTGGACTGCATCACTTCTTCATTATCAACACTACGCCTGTCAGTCTCTCTTGTCTAAGAGTTGAGGACAGACTGGACTGACTGCATCACTTCTTCATTATCAACACTACGCCTGTCAGTCTCTCTTGGCTAAGAGTTGAGGACAGACCGGACTGACTGCATCACTTCTTCATTATCA
>NW_025745814.1:306824-322632 GCF_021184085.1 Oncorhynchus gorbuscha
GTCTGTCTTTCTCTCTCTCTCTCTCTCTCTCTCTCTCTCTCTCTCTCTCTCTCTCTCTCTCTCTCTCTCTCTCTGTCTCTCTCTCTGTCTCTCTCTCACTCTCTGTCTTTCTCTCACTCTCTGTCTCTCTCTCTGTCTTTCTCTCGCTCTCTGTCTCTCTCTCTGTCTTTCTCTCGCTCTCTGTCTATCTCTCGCTCTCTTTTGGTCCTGTGTAGCTCAGTTGGTAGAGCATGGCGCTTGTAACGTGGCGCTTGTCCCCGGGACCACCCATACGTAGAATGTATGCACACATGACTGTAAGTCGCTTTGGATAAAAGCGTCTGCTAAATGGCATATATTATTATATTATTTCTCTCACTCTCTGTCTCTATTTCTCTCTCTCGCTTTCTCTCTGTCTCTATTTCTCTCTGTCTCTCTCTCTCTCTCTCTCTCTCTCTCTCTCTCTCTCTCTCTCTCTCTCTCTCTCTCTCTCTCTCTCTCTCTCTCTCTCTCTCTCTCTCATTATTTTCTTCCTAGCGTCCACCCTGATTGTCTGTGCTCCAGGGATATATGAATGTAATTGATATGTGTGAGACTCAGGAAGAGGTTGATCTAATATGGAGGCGTTAACCTAATCTCTCAGACGTCTCTGCTCCCAGCGGGGAAACTGTGTTATTAAAAAGAGGTTGATTTCCTGTTTCCACCTCCACTTCTCTTACTGTCCATTTCTACCTCCGTTTGCATCCCAAAATGCACCCTAATTCCCATAGGGCCCTGGTCAAAAGTAGTGCACTAATTAGAGAATAGTGTACTATTTGGGATATACCCTTGGGGGGGTCAGGGGTAATTGATCGTTTGACCCACAGAATGTCTAAGACAAGCATGTACAGTTCATGCCATTCCGTCTCCCACACCGAAAGTAAAGTACGTCTACAATATTATAATTTATATCAATTTGGGACAGTTTCCCGGAGCCAGGAAGAATCCTATTCCTAGACTTTTAAAAAAAGCATGTTAAATATAGATGTTCTTTTAGCCAAATCGTTAGGCTGAGGCCTTGGGTTAACTGTACAATGTAGATGAGTAGTACTCTACAAGTGAGCCTGTCCCGTGTCTGTGTCTCCCAGGTAAATGTCTCCAAATCGGTAGGCTGAGGCCTTGGGTTAACTGTACAGTGTAGATGAGTAGTACTCTACATGTGTCTGTGTCTCCCAGGTAAATGTCTCCAAATCGGTAGGCTGAGGCCTTGGGTTAACTGTACAGTGTAGATGAGTAGTACTCTACATGTGTCTGTGTCTCCCAGGTAAATGTCTCCAAATCGTTAGGCTGAGGCCTTGGGTTAACTGTACAGTGTAGATGAGTAGTACTCTACATGTGTCTGTGTCTCCCAGGTAAATGTCTCCAAATCGTTAGGCTGAGGCCTTGGGTTAACTGTACAGTGTAGATGAGTAGTACTCTACATGTGTCTGTGTCTCCCAGGTAAATGTCTCCAAATCGTTAGGCTGAGGCCTTGGGTTAACTGTACAGTGTAGATGAGTAGTACTCTACATGTGTCTGTGTCTCCCAGGTAAATGTCTCCAAATCGTTAGGCTGAGGCCTTGGGTTAACTGTACAGTGTAGATGAGTAGTACTCTACATGTGTCTGTGTCTCCCAGGTAAATGTCTCCAAATCGTTAGGCTGAGGCCTTGGGTTAACTGTACAGTGTAGATGAGTAGTACTCTACATGTGTCTGTGTCTCCCAGGTAAATGTCTCCAGGCCTGCAGGAACGGAGGAAAATGCACTGGGAAAAACAAATGCAAATGTGACAAGGGTTTCCACGGCGACCTGTGTTCCAAGGGTAAGTCTAACCCCACCCCGGACACGGCTCCCGCCTCGGGATGAGCTGAGGGGATATAATGGAACACATGACATGTGGTATGGAAGAATGAGACAGTGCCATGTTGTGTTTTGTATCAGAAAGTCATGTTATCATGTGTTAGAATATGTATGTGTCTCTGACAATATGTGTCTCTGACAATATGTCTCTGATAATGTGTCCCTGACAATGTGTCTCTGATAATGTGTGTCTCTGATAATGTGTGTCTCTGATAATGTGTGTCTCTGACAATATGTGTCTCTGACAATGTGTGTCTCTGACAATGTGTGTCTCTGATAATATGTGTCTCTGATAATGTGTCCCTGACAATGTGTGTCTCTGATAATATGTGTCTCTGATAATATGTGTCCCTGACAATATGTGTCTCTGATAATATGTGTCTCTGATAATGTGTGTCTCTGATAATATGTGTCTCTGATAATATGTCTCTGACAATATGTGTCTCTGACAATGTGTGTCTCTGATAATAATGTGTCTCTGATAATGTGTCTCTGATAATGTGTGTCTCTGATAATGTGTGTCTCTGATAATGTGTGTCTCTGATAATATGTCTCTGACAATATGTCTCTCTGATAATGTGTGTCTCTGATAATGTGTGTCTCTGATAATGTGTGTCTCTGATAATATGTGTCTCTGATAATATGTCTCTGACAATATGTGTCTCTGACAATATGTGTCTCTGACAATATGTCTCTGATAATGTGTCCCTGACAATGTGTCTCTGATAATGTGTGTCTCTGATAATGTGTGTCTCTGATAATGTGTGTCTCTGATAATGTGTGTCTCTGACAATATGTGTCTCTGATAATATGTCTCTGACAATATGTGTCTCTGATAATATGTCTCTGACAATATGTCTCTCTGATAATGTGTGTCTCTGATAATGTGTGTCTCTGATAATGTGTGTCTCTGATAATATGTGTCTCTGACAAGGAGTGAGTCTCTGACAATGTGAGTTTAGTGGTTTAGTAACTCTGATAGAGTGTGTGTATGGTCTGTGTATGTCTGACCGTGGACGTGTGTAACACTGTAGTAGAGTGAGTTTAGTGGTTTAGACTGTGTGTTTGTGTGGTTTAGTAACACTGTAGTAGAGTGTGTGTTTAGTGGTTGTGTAACACTGTAGTAGAGTGAGTTTAGTGGTTTAGTAACACTGTAGTAGTGTGAGTTTAGTAACAGCTGTAGTAGAGCCCAGTTTAGTGGTTTAGTAACCAGTGGTGACCTTTAGTGGTTTAACCCAACAAGTGCCTGTGAGTTTAGTGGTTTTAGTAACACTGTAGTAGGAGTAGTAGAGTGAGTTTAGTGGTTTAGTAACACTGTAATAGGTTTTAGTATCACTGTAGTAGAGTGAGTTTAGTGGTTTAGTAACACTGTAGTGAGTTTAGTGGTTTAGTGGTTTAGTAACACTGTAGTAGAGTGAGTTTAGTGGTTTAGTAACACTGTAGTAGAGTGAGTTTAGTGGTTTAGTAACACTGTAGTAGAGTGAGTTTAGTAACACTGTAGTAGAGTGAGTTTAGTAACACTGTAGTAGAGTGAGTTTAGTGGTTTAGTAACACTGTAATAGAGTGAGTTTAGTGGTTTAGTAACACTGTAGCAGAGTGAGTTTAGTGGTTTAGTAACACTGTAGTAGAGTGAGTTTAGTGGTTTAGTAACACTGTAGTAGAGTGAGTTTAGTAACACTGTAGTAGAGTGTAACACTTTAGTGAGTTTAGTAACACTGTAATAGAGTGAGTTTAGTGGTTTAGTAACACTGTAGTAGAGTGAGTTTAGTAGTTTTTAGTAACACTGTAGTAGAGTGAGTTTAGTGGTTTAGTAACACTGTAGTAGAGTGAGTTTAGTGGTTTAGTAACACTGTAGTAGAGTGAGTTTAGTGGTTTAGTAACACTGTAGTAGAGTGAGTTTAGTGGTTTAGTAACACTGTAGTAGAGTGAGTTTAGTAACACTGTAGTAGAGTTTAGTTTTAGTAACACTGTAGTAGAGTGAGTTTAGTGGTTTAGTAACACTGTAGTAGAGTGAGTTTAGTAACACTGTAGTAGAGTGAGTTTAGTGGTTTAGTAACACTGTAGTAGAGTGAGTTTAGTAACACTGTAGTAGAGTGAGTGGTTTAGTAACACTGTAGTAGAGTGAGTTTAGTAGAGTGAGTTTAGTAACACTGTAGTAGAGTGAGTTTTAGTAACACTGTAGTTAGTAACACTGTAGTAGAGTGAGTTTAGTGGTTTAGTAACACTGTAATAGAGTGAGTTTAGTGGTTTAGTAACACTGTAGTAGAGTGAGTTTAGTAACACTGTAGTAGAGTGAGTTTAGTGGTTTAGTAACACTGTAGTAGAGTGAGTTTAGTGGTTTGGTTTAGTAACACTGTAGTAGAGTGAGTTTAGTAACACTGTAGTAGAGTGAGTTTAGTGGTTTAGTAACACTGTAGTAGAGTGAGTTTAGTAACACTGTAATAGAGTGAGTTTAGTGGTTTAGTAACACTGTAGTAGAGTGAGTTTAGTAACACTGTAGTAGAGTGAGTTTAGTAACACTGTAGTAGAGTGAGTTTAGTAACACTGTAGTAGAGTGAGTTTAGTAACACTGTAATAGAGTGAGTTTAGTAACACTGTAGTAGAGTGAGTTTAGTCACACTGTAGTAGAGTGAGTTTAGTAACACTGTAGTAGAGTGAGTTTAGTAACACTGTAATAGAGTGAGTTTAGTGGTTTAGTAACACAATCACATTACAAAGCTGCGTCCCCCCCATAAAGCCACTTTCCCAAGGTGGCATCCCAAATAGCACCCTATTCCCTACATAGTGCAGTACTTTTGATGAGGGTTAATCACTATTACTCTGGTAGTGCGCCATGTAGGGAATATGATTCCATTTGGTATGTAGACCTGGCAGTCGACTGCCACCTGTAGGGTGATGGATCACATGTAATCCCACGGTAACGCAACACCACAGTGATTTAGGCTGTCCCAAATGGCACCCTATTCCCTATATATAGTGCACCACGTTTGACCAGAGCTGTATGAGGCCTGGTGGTAATTAGTGTACAATGGGCCAGGGAATAGGGTAACTCAACACCACGCTGACTTGGGTTCAGCTCATAGAAGCATTGAATGAAGAAGAAGAGGCTTGGGCTCTGAGAAGCTCAACTCCACTCTACACTTTGAGTTGTTAGTTTCTCTGCTGTTCGTTGAGCCTCTGAGGAAAACACCAGGTCAGATGTTGGGGCTCCCTCTCTAAAGGCACTGCGTCTCAGTGCTAGAGGTGTCACTACAGACACCCTGGTTCGAATCCAGGCTGTATCACAACCGGCCATGATTGGGAGTCCCATAGGGCTGCTCTCGATCGGGTTTGGCCCGTTGTAGGCCGTCATTATTAAATAAGAATTCTTAACTGACTTTCCTAGTTAAATAAAAGGTTAATTAAAAAATAAACCCATCTGCAACATATCACACACACACACACACACACACACACACACACACACACACACACACACACACACACACACACACACACACACACACACACACACACACACACACACACACACACACACACACACACACACACACACACACACACACACACACACACACACACACACACACACACACAGGCTACTTCTTGGTGTTTGTTTGGTGTTGGGTCATTAGCGGTCATTAGTCTCGTTGATTTGGTTCCAGATCGGAACAGAGGCTTATAGACACTAGAAACAATAGGAACACATGACTAGTGGTGAGTGGTGCTCCCCTCAGGACCTCTACACCTCTACCTTCCATCACCTTACCTTCCACCTTCCTCTCTCTCTCCTCTCTCTACTTTCCCTCCCTCCCTTTCTCTCTCCTCTCTTTCCCTCCCTCCCTCCCTTTCTCTCTCCTCTCTCTCTCCTCTCTCTCTACTCACCCCTCTCTTTCCCTCCCTCCCTCCCTTTCTCTCTCCTCTCTCTCTCCTCTCTCTACTTTCCCTCCCTCCCTTTCTCTCTCCTCTCTCTCTACTCACCCCTCTCTTTCCCTCCCTCCCTCCCTTTCTCTCTCCTCTCTCTCTCCTCTCTCTACTTTCCCTCCCTCCCTTTCTCTCTCCTCTCTCTCTACTCACCCCACTCTTTCCCTCTTTCCCTCCCTTTCTCTCTCCTCTCTCTCTACTCACCCCCTCTTTCCCTCCCTTTCTCTCTCCTCTCTCTCTCTCACCCCTCTCTTTCTTTTCCTCCCTCCCTCCCTCCTCTCTCTCTCTCACTCCCTCCCTCTCCCTCCTCTCTCTCCCTTCTCTCTCTCTCTCTCTCTCTCTCTCTCTCTCTCTCTCTCTCTCTCTCTCTCTCTCTCTCTCTCTCTCTCTCTCTCTCTCTCTCTCTCTCAGGATACAGAGGAGGTGCCTCTAACACCCATCGTCTCTCATCAGGCCCTAAACACAAGCCTCAGCAGCACTCCTCCTCTGCCAAGGAGGTGAAAGACGTCCCGATGCCGACATCCCAGCAGAGACCAATTACGTGGTATAAGAGCCGGGTCCAGACAACCACACCTGGGTTCAAACACTATTCAACATCTTTCAGATACTTTCAGCATCTGCTCTAGTCCGGTTGGCGGCGCCTGATGGGTGCGGCCTGGTGGGAGGGGGTTTGATGGGCGGGGTTTGATGGGTGGGGTCTGATGGGGGGTCTGATGGGCGGGTCTGTGGGTGCGGCCTGGTGGGCGGGGTCTGATGGACGGGGGTTTGATGGGTGGATTTTGCGGTTTTAGGACTGTGCTACTGGTCTGTTAAGCCAGACAAACTCAATCAACAATATATTAATAAGCATGTTTAACTATTTAAAGTAGTTTGAACCCAGGTCTGCAGACCAGTCACCCAGGACCTCCTCTCCTCTGTGGTAGACTACTGATACCCATACGTGATGTTATACACCATTATTACCTACCTATCCTCATCCCCTCCGACTACCTACCTATCCTCATCCCCTCCCATTACCTAGCTATCTTCATCCCCTCCCATTACCTAGCTATCCTAATCCCCTCCCATTACCTAGCTATCCTAATCCCCTCCCATTACCTAGCTATCCTAATCCCCTCCCATTACCTAGCTATCCTAATCCCCTCCCATTACCTAGCTATCCTAATCCCCTCCCATTACCTAGCTATCCTAATCCCCTCCCATTACCTAGCTATCCTCATCCCCTCCCATTACCTAGTTATCCTCATCCCCTCCCATTACCTAGCTATCCTAATCCCCTCCCATTACCTAGCTATCCTAATCCCCTCCCATTACCTAGCTATCCTAATCCCCTCCCATTACCTAGCTATCCTAATCCCCTCCCATTACCTAGCTATCCTAATCCCCTCCCATTACCTAGCTATCCTAATCCCCTCCCATTACCTAGCTATCCTAATCCCCTCCCATTACCTACCTATCCTAATCCCCTCCCATTACCTAGCTATCCTAATCCCCTCCCACTACCTACCTATCCTCATCCCCTCCGACTACCTACCTATTCTCATCCCCTCCGACTACCTACCTATCCTAATCCCCTCCCATTACCTAGCTATCCTAATCCCCTCCCACTACCTACCTATCCTCATCCCCTCCCATTACCTAGCTATCCTAATCCCCTCCCATTACCTACCTATCCTCATCCCCTCCCATTACCTAGCTATCCTAATCCCCTCCCATTACCTAGCTATCCTAATCCCCTCCCATTACCTAGCTATTCTCATCCCCTCCCATTACCTAGCTATCCTAATCCCCTCCCATTACCCAGCTATCCTAATCCCCTCCCATTACATAGCTATCCTAATCCCCTCCCATTACCTAGCTATCCTAATCCCCTCCCATTACCTAGCTATCCTCATCCCCTCCCATTACCTACCCATCCTCATCCCCTCTCACTACCTAGGTATCCTCATCCCCTCCCACTACCTACCCATCCTCATCCCCTCCCACTACCTAGGTATCCTTAGATACCTATCCTCCCCCACTACCTAGCTACCTTAGATACCTATCCTCATCCACTCCCACTACCTAGCTACCTTAGATACCTATCCTCATCCCCTCCCACTGCCTAGTTACCTTAGATACCTATCCTCATCCCCTCCCACTACCTAGCTACCTTAGATACCCATCCTCATCCCCTCCTACTACCTAGCTACCTTAGATACCTATCCTCATCCCCTCCCACTACCTAGCTATCCTCATCCCCTCCCACTACCTACCTACCCTCATCGCCTCCCACTACTTAGCTACCTTAGATACCTACCCTCAGTCCCTCCCACTACCTAGATACCTATCCTCAGCCCCTCCCACTACCTAGCTATCTTAGATAATTATCCTCATCCCCTCCCACTACCTAGCTACCTTAGATACCTATCCTCATCCCCTCCCACTACCTACCTACCCTAGACCAATCTACATGGTCAGCTGCTCCTACAGACACACACACTCATCTCATTTTCTTACGCTCTTAGATAGAGGGTTCCTAAAGGTTTACCCGGCTGTGTGAACCATTTCCCAGGTAAAATATATATATATATCACCATACCAGCAACACTATGTCACCATACCAGCAACACTATGTCACCATACCAGCAAAACTATGTCACCATACCAGCAACACTATATCACCATACCAGCAACACTATGTCACCATACCAGCAACACTATGTCACCATACCAGCAAAACTATGTCACCATACCAGCAACACTATATCACCATACCAGCAACACTATGTCACCATACCAGCAACACTATGTCACCATACCAGCAACACTATGTCACCATACCAGCAACACTATGTCACCATACCAGCAACACTATGTCACCATACCAGCAACACTATGTCACCATACCAGCAACACTATGTCACCATACCAGCAACACTATGTCACCATACCAGCAACACTATATCACCATACCAGCAACCATACCAGCAACACTATGTCACCATACCAGCAACACTATGTCACCATACCAGCAACACTATATCACCATACCAGCAACACTATGTCACCATACCAGCAACACTATATCGCCATACCAGCAACACTATGTCACCATACCAGCAACACTATATAACCATACCAGCAACACTGTCACCACACCAGCAACACTATGTCACCATACCAGCAACACTATATCACCATACCAGCAACACTATACCACCATACCAGCAACACTATCACCATACCAGCAACACTATGTCACCATACCAGCCCAGCAACACTATGTCACCATACCAGCCCACCATACCAGCAACACTATGTCACCATACCAGCAACACTATACCATACCAGCAAAAATATGTCACACCAGCAACACTATGTCACCATACCAGCAAAAATATGTCACCATACCATACCAGCAACACTATGTCACCATACCAGCAACACTATGTCACAATACCAGCAACACTATGTCACCATACAAGCAACACTATGTCACCATACCAGCAACACTATGTCACCATACCAGCAACACTATGTCACCATACCATACCAGCAACACTATGTCACCATACCAGCAACACTATGTCACCATACCATACCAGCAACACTATATCACCATACCAGCAACACTATGTCACCATACCAGCCCAGCAACACTATATCACCATACCAGCAACACTATGTCACCATACCATACCAGCAACACCATGTCACCATACCATACCAGCAACACTATGTCACCATATCTGCCCAGCAACACTATGTCACCATACCAGCAACACACCATATGTCACCATACCAGCCCAGCAACACTATGTCACCATACCAGCAACACTATACCACCATACCAGCAACACTATGTCACCATACCAGCAACACTATGTCACCAGCCCATATCAACACTATATCACCATACCAGCAACACTATATCACCATACCAGCAACACTATATCACCATACCAGCAACACTCTTCCTGAAAGAAAGAAAGCCAAAGAAAGCAATAAGAAATACAATCCTCAACTATAAATGTTTGAATATATAGAAGAATCTCTACTGTCTTCAGTTGAAACTGTAATCTCTACCCCCTGACTTGATCTCCGGTGTAAATCCTATTCAAATCTTTAAAGTTTCCCAGATAAATATGATGTAATCCGTTTATTTTTAACATTCAGATTAAATACACTTTTTTTTGTTGTGAACCACTTTTTCGTTGAGTATTTATCTAGTCGTTTTTATTTTAGATGACATAATTCAGTAGTATTAAACAACAAGTACATTTGTCTTAAAAAAAAACGTTACTATTTAGTGTTTTTATTTTATATTTAGTTTATAACATGATGACACTACATGAGCTGTCTAATATATCGTAACAAAACCTTTAAAGTAATGTTGTTGTTGTTGTTTATGTAATGTAATGTATTATTTAAATAAACAGTTTGTAAATGCTACGTTTGGTTTCATGATTGTGATTTTACTTGTCGAGGTCTTTACCTGGTTATATTACGCTTCAGATGGATAGCCTTACTAGCATGCTACGCTCCAGATGGATAGCCTTTCTAGCATGCTACGCTCCAGATGGATAGCCTTACTAGCATGCTACGCTCCAGATGGATAGCCTTACTAGCATGCTACGCTCCAGATGGATAGCCTTTCTAGCATGCTACGCTCCAGATGGATAGCCTTACTAGCATGCTACGCTCCAGATGGATAGCCTTACTAGCATGCTACGCTCCAGATGGATAGCCTTACTAGCATGCTACGCTCCAGATGGATAGCCTTACTAGCATGCTACGCTCCAGATGGATAGCCTTACTAGCATGCTACGCTCCAGATGGATAGCCTTACTAGCAAGCTACGCTCCAGATGGATAGCCTTACTAGCATGCTACGCTCCAGATGGATAGCCTTACTAGCATGCTACGCTCCAGATGGATAGCCTTACTAGCATGCTACGCTCCAGATGGATAGCCTTACTAGCATGCTACGCTCCAGATGGATAGCCTTACTAGCATGCTACGCTCCAGATGGATAGCCTTACTAGCATGCTACGCTCCAGATGGATAGCTTTACTAGCATGCTAGCTCCAGATGGATAGCCTTACTAGCATGCTACGCTCCAGATGGATAGCCTTACTAGCATGCTATGCTCCAGATGGATAGCCTTACTAGCATGCTACGCTCCAGATGGATAGCCTTACTAGCATGCTACGCTCCAGATGGATAGCCTTTACTAGCATGCTACGCTCCAGATGGATAGCCTTACTAGCATGCTACGCTCCAGATGGATAGCCTTACTAGCATGCTACGCTCCAGATGGATAGCCTTACTAGCATGCTACGCTCCAGATGGATAGCCTTACTAGCATGCTACGCTCCAGATGGATAGCCTTTCTAGCATGCTACGCTCCAGATGGATGGCCTTACTAGCATGCTACGCTCCAGATGGATAGCCTTACTAGCATGCTACGCTCCAGATGGATAGCCTTACTAGCATGCTACGCTCCAGATGGATAGCCTTACTAGCATGTTACGCTCCAGATGGATAGCCTTACTAGCAAGCTACGCTTCAGATGGATAGCCGTACTAGCATGCTACGCTCCAGATGGATAGCCTTACTAGCATGCTACGCTCCAGATGGATAGTCTTACTAGATGATCGTGTGGATGTTATATGCTTCTACTCTGTAGCTGTTAATTGGTCCTTTTTGTGTGATGAGTAATCATCAGGTGGATGTTATACTGAATGAATAGACAGCTGTTAATTGGTCCTTTTTGTGTGATGAGTAATCATCAGGTGGATGTTATACTGAATGAATAGACAGCTGTTCATTGGTCTTTTTTGTGTGATGAGTAATCATCAGGTGGATGTTATACAGAATGAATAGACAGCTGTTAATTGGTCCTATAATGATCATGACCATAATCCTAGCAGTGGCAGTCACTGCCCTTTTAAGCTGAGGGAGGACGATCATTTTCAAAAATGTTATTTTACAGCCTATTGGATGACTGTCATTCATATTCCATTCACCCAGCTCAATGTAACATCGATAGGTTTAGGCTCCAACGTGACACTCAGATTTTCCCTATACCCGTCATACAACCTAGCCTATGAATGACAGTTTACATGGTAGGTACACAGATCAAGAGACATTTGTGACAGACAGTGACACATTCAATACCGCCTTGCACACTCCTGTCTGCATCTAGCTGATCGAGGGTGTAATCATTATTCCAACAGTTGCAAACGAGAGTTTCTATTGGACAAATTCAGTTAGGTTTATCCCAGTTTCGTTCTGTTTTAAGAACGTTTTTCAACCAAATCGGCTGAATAATTACACCCCTGATCACAAGAAAAACTGTTCACTTTCATAGCAGCCACGTACAAACAGCATGATCACTTTGATCGTTGTAGCTATGATTCCTTCTCGCATCAATGCGCTCTCCTCCTCTCACCTTTTCCCTTCACTTGGGGACTTCAGTGCACAACAGTCAGCTGTCTGTGAGCAGGCGAAAAAAACTTTCCAAGCCTAACCTTCATATCATAACCGCTAACCACTACACACAGCCTACATCGTTGTCACCATTAATTTTAGCTAACGTCATAGTCAACATAGCTACTAGAACTAACTCGATGGTAAACCCGCTACAATCGTGCAGTACAGTGTACCGTCAGCAAGCAGTTTAGCAGTTATACCGCAGTAGCAATAAATTAACAAAACCAAAAGCTTAATTTGACTTGGAAGTGTTCCAGTGTCGGATTGTCATAGCCAGCTAGCTAACATAGCATCCCTCTGTTATAGCCAGCTAGCTAACATAGCATCCTCTGTTATAGCCAGCTAGCTAACATAGCATCCCTCTGTTATAGCCAGCTAGCTAACATAGCATCCCTCTGTTATAGCCAGCTAGCTAACATAGCATCCCTCTGTTATAGCCAGCTAGCTAACATAGCATCCCTCTGTTATAGCCAGCTAGCTAACATAGCATCCCTCTGTTATAGCCAGCTAGCTAACATAGCATCCCTCTGTTATAGCCAGCTAGCCATAGCATCCCTCTGTTATAGCCAGCTAGCCAACATCATCCTCTGTTATAGCCAGCTAGCTAACATAGCATCCCTCTGTTATAGCCAGCTAGCTAACATAGCATCCCTCTGTTATAGCCAGCTAGCTAACATAGCATCCCTCTGTTATAGCCAGCTAGCTAACATAGCATCCCTCTGTTATAGCCTCCTAGGTCCTGTGTAGCTCACATAGCATCCCTCTGTTTGAGCAGGGTGTTTGAGTAGGCTAAACTATTAAGCTGAATTCGCTCGCTAAGTGAAAGTCAAAGTGAAAGAAAATACAACGCAATATAGCTAGCTCCCTCTCTTGCTTCTCCTTCACCTGAGGCAGCAGGGTAGCCTAGTGGTTAGAGCGTTGGACTAGTAACCGGAAGGTTGCAAGTTCAACTCCCCGAGCTGACAAGGTACAAATCTAATTTTAAATAGTATCTGAACCCAGGTCTGAGGGGATTTTAAATAGTATCTGAACCCAGGTCTGAGGGGATTTTAAATAGTATCTGAACCCAGGTCTGAGGGGATTTGAAATGGTATTTGATCCCATGTCTGTGAGCCGGTAAAGTACCAGCCTAGTAAATCCCTGTCTATGCCAACAAAGGCCTGTGGGCTCACTGTGCCCAGCCTGGCCAGATCACACTGTGACATCAGAGAGAACACACACACACACATACTATTAAACAGGTCTAGACACCAGACCAGACCATAATATGGTAAATATTCGCTTGGTTTTGAACTGTACTAAACACACATAGAGGCTAAAGCTGTAGAGGGTGGAGTTATAGAGGATGGAGTTGTAGAGGATGGAGCTGTAGAGGATGGAGCTGTAGAGGATGGAGCTGTAGAGGATGGAGCTGTAGAGGATGGAGCTGTAGGGGATGGAGTTGTAGTGTTGTAGTGGATGGAGCTGTAGAGGATGGAGCTGTAGGGGATGGAGTTGTAGAGGATGGAGCTGTAGAGGATGGAGCTGTAGTGGATGGAGTTGTAGAGGGTGGAGTTGTAGTGGATGGAGTTGTAGAGGATGGAGTTGTAGAGGATAGAGCTGTAGTGGATGGAGTTATAGAGGATGGAGCTGTAGTGGATGGAGTTATAGAGGATTGAGCTGTAGTGGATGGAGTTATAGAGGATGGAGCTGTAGGGGATGGAGTTGTAGAGGGTGGAGTTGTAGTGGATGGAGTTATAGAGGACGGAGCTGTAGTGGATGGAGTTATAGAGGATGGGCTGTAGTGGATGGAGTTGTAGTGGATGGAGTTGTAGTGGATGGAGTTGTAGAGGATGGGTTGTAGTGGATGGGTTATAGTGGATGGAGCTGTAGTGGATGGGTTGTAGGGGATGGGTTGTAGAGGATGGAGTTGTAGAGGATGGAGCTGTAGAGGATGAAGCTGTAGAGGATGGAGTTGTAGAGACCAGAGCTGTAGTGGATGGAGCTGTAGTGACCAGAGCTGTAGTGGATGGAGCTGTAGTGGATGGAGCTGTAGAGGATGGAGCTGTAGAGACCAGAGCTGTAGTGGATGGAGTTGTGGATGAAGCTGTAGAATGAAGCTGTAGAGACCAGAGCTGTAGTGGATGGAGTTGTAGAGAATGGAGCTGTGGACCAGAGTTGTAGTGGATGGAGCTGTAGAGGATGGAGCTGTGGATGGAGTTGGAGTTGTGGAGGATGGAGCTGTAGAGGATGGAGTTGTGGAGGGATGGAGTTGTAGAGGATGAAGTTGTAGTGGATGGAGCTGTAGAGGATGGAGTTGTAGTGGATGGAGCTGTAGAGGATGGAGCTGTAGAGGATGAAGCTGTAGAGGATGGAGCTGTAGAGGATGGAGCTGTAGAGGATGGAGCTGTAGAGGATGGAGCTGTAGAGGATGAAGCTGTAGTGGATGGAGCTATAGAGGATGGAGCTGTAGAGGATGGAGCTGTAGAGGATGGAGAAAGCCTGGAGTCAGTCAGTCAGTCAGTCAGTCAGTCAGTCAGTCAGTCAGTCAGTCAGTCAGTCAGTCTGTCAGTCTGTCTGTCTGTCTGTCTGTCTGTCTGTCTACTGTCTGTCTGTCTGTCTGTCTGTCTGTCTGTCTGTCTGTCTGTCTGTCTGTCTGTCTGTCTGTCTGTCTGTCTGTCTGTCTGTCTGTCTAAAGATCAGAGAATGGAGGGATGGAAAACAGACCAAGGGGTAGAAGAAGAGTGGGTTGGATCAGGGGAGGCGGTGTGTGTTGAGCAATGCACTCGAACCAGTGTATGGGTGGTAACAGGATAAACACACCAGTGTATGGGTGGTAACAGGATAAACACACCAGTGGTAACAGGATAAACACACCAGTGTTAACAGGATAAACACACCAGTGTATGGGTGGTAACAGGATAAACACACCAGTGGTAACAGGATAAACACACCAGTGTTAACAGGATAAACACACCAGTGGTAACAGGATAAACACACCAGTGTATGGGTGGTAACAGGATAAACGCACCAGTGTTAACAGGATAAACACACCAGTGGTAACAGGATAAACACACCAGTGTATGGGTGGTAACAGGATAAACACACCAGTGTTAACAGGATAAACACACCAGTGGTAACAGGATAAACACACCAGTGTATGGTGGTAACTGGATAAACACACCCAGTAAACTGGATAAACACACCAGTGGTAACAGGATAAACACACCAGTGTTAACAGGATAAACACACCAGTGGTAACAGGATAAACACACCAGTGTATGGGTGGTAACAGGATAAACACACCAGTGGTAACAGGATAAACACACCAGTGTATGGGTGGTAACAGGATAAACACACCAGTGTATGGGTGGTAACTGGATAAACACACCAGTGGTAACAGGATAAACACACCAGTGGTAACAGGATAAACACCAGTGGTAACAGGATAAACACACCAGTGTATGGGTGGTAACAGGATAAACACACCAGTGTATGGGTGGTAACAGGATAAACACACCAGTGGTAACAGGATAAACACACCACACCAGTGGTAACAGGATAAACACACCA